>NC_089274.1:37625240-37825240 GCF_963678975.1 Dysidea avara
ATGCATGCAAAATACCTAACTATGTAATTCAATATCATGTTTATCTGCTCACAGTAATGTGAACAGTTATCCAGACAGCAGTGGCAGATTCAGGGGACTCAGACCTCAGGGAAGGTTCAACGTTTTACATGGAACCCCCCTTTTTGAAAGAGCCTTAACATTACTTGATGAGCTGCAGCTGCTACCACGTTTTCTCTAACTCAGTTCACTAAAACCAGTTTATCAGTCAAATAAGTACTCATTGTAAACAGTAATAGTGACAAAAGCACTCATTTTATCTTTCTTTACTGCAAAATCACTTGAAATGCTACCCCAGCATCTTTATATGTAATAGGCACTTCTAAAAATAATTAGCTTTTTTTATTTGTTTCAAATTTATTGTAGTTACTTATACTTACTAAAGACTTCATTTGCATTTCTAAAGGCCTAAATGGTAAAATTTAACAGAGAAACATTGTTGAAGAGTAATTATTTGCTATGAAATATTACTGCTAGGTACGTAGACTGAAGCTTCCATGGTGGAATCCTCCTTTTAAAAAGTCTGGATCCACCCCTGTCTGATAGTATACAGCCAATTAGTACATTGAGTTTTTAAAACATACTTATATGTACGTATTTACACAAATCATGGTGTGAACTTCTACGTTGTCCCTGCATGTTTTTTTGCAGGTCATTATAAAGACCCCAAGGTGGTTCCTAACTTTGCAGCACTTTCACAAGCAATCTCTACAATTACCAGCCAACAGCCGTGTGATCTACATAGCTACCAGAATGTGGACTGGATTTTGATTCAGGATTCCTGCATGGAGAGGTAGAAGGCATCATGCATTATCTAATCAATGAAAGCATTGATACAATTTGAGATAGCTGAATAAAGAAAACCACTTTGGCTGCAATCCTATACACCGGCTATCCTTTCAATTTTTGTTCAACTATCCCTCTAGGGACCTGCAGGGAGGTAACAGATTAGGGGAGTCAGAAAGTAACTTGAGTACAGACAGGAAATAAGGTAAAGACATATGTGACCAGATTTTACAAAACCGATCCAAATCGCACATCAGGCAAAATCAAACCAACACCACCAGTGGATAGCTACACTATCGTACTACTAGTTTTGACCCTCAGTACTACTCGAGGCTGGTTTTAACAGACGTCCTTTCTGGGTGGTGTGGAGTGCTCAAATGGCGGTTTCAGGCCTTGTGAAGGACCTGGCTTGGCAAGAATCAGTGGTTTACTGGTGGACAACCTTATAATGTTGGCCAGACGTTTTCTCTGTTGATTTTGCTACATATCAGCCACTAGGGAGTCAGCACAGCCCTGTAATCTCTTGTCTGGACTCCAATCGTGGTCTGCTTCCATTTTGAGGTCTATCTCTTGCCCTCCCCGCCACCCCCCGCCCTCCACCCTCCACCCCCCGCCCTCCACCCCCCACCCTCCACCCCCCACCCCTTTGTGAGCACTCGTGATACTACTTCGCTCATCCAACTGCTCAGATTTTCTATCTTATTTGGCGGGAAACTCTACAAGCAGCTACAAGTACTGGAAGTGGCCTGAAAGGTAACAGATTGATGCATCTTTTGTGTAAATTTCATACGCGTGCTTGCTATCCTTGGAGAGTTATGCTGGCTTCAATTCTTTAAAACCGTTTATCTCGAAACTTCTAATGTGCGATTTGGATCATTTTTCCAAAATCCAGTCACTTATAAGGATAACCATGTACAAGAAAACAGAGATAGTTTAATAAAAATCAAAACTTGGAAGTTGCCTTGTTGCACTATACCAATAAAACCAGATACTGTAACTTGCTTTTTTTCATTGTAAAATAATTTTCGCATGCAAAATTTGTACGAAAATTTCTTGCACAAAAATTTTTATACAAGATTGAACTATTCTAATAGAGCAGTCATTCACGTAAATCATAGAAAACATTTTTACACGAAAATATTTTGCACAAAAATAAAGCAAATTACGGTAGCAAATCCACAATCACTTGTTTCAAAAAGCACTGTGTGCGAGTTGTATAGCAAATGAATAATATTTCATGAGTGCCATAGCCTACATACACGCTTTTAACCCACAATCAATCAACATTTAGATACCTGTGTAGAAAAATGGGGTGAATGTAGATTTGACTTCTCACGTAATAGTAGAGCTCCTAAGCACTTTCTTTGTGCACTTTGTGATACAAGCATAAAACTTGCTACATAGTTTGTGTATACCATAAAGGTCATTTTCAGATCGGGAGCCACCTCAAATTTGACCTTTGGTGACCTTTGTGTCCAATTTTACACTTAATAATTAGCAGTTTTTCCTCTATTACACTTATACATGACTCAAAATCCACAAACTTTGTCCAAATTAATGCTTTTACTCTGAATAGCAAATTGATACTTACAGAAAGTTTGTAGCTATCTCTATTCAAAAGTTATAGAAATTTTATAACTAATGCCATTATTTCTCCCACCCATTTGATAAGTAAAAGAAAGAAGGCTGTTTATTCAATTATGATACCATTTGGCAGCTAATCACCTCAGTTGGGAATGAGTATCAGGAGCAGACCCATGAACTATCAAAGGGTGCATATAGGGTAGTAGGAGTACAATATAGAAGGTGGGGAGGGGGTTGGGATAATCCACTTGCACAGTATATAAATTATACACAGTAGAGACCAATTTTAAATACTTCTATATATTAACCAAATGGGTATAAGCTAAGGTTGTAACAAGGAACCTACGGAAGTGTAAATGAGATTATTTGCATGGCATCCCTATTACTAGTTAGACTTGTACATACTCTTACAGGTTAAGATATATAGTTATGTTGGAATACGTACGTATCTATAGAATCAACTTAGGAAGAGCTTTATGTAGAATTTGGTGTACTAGCATAGAAGTACAACATTTGATTACATTTGAAACATTCCTTATGCTGTTGGTCTAATAGCTACTTACATGTACGTTCGATTTATGACATATTGGCTTCACAGTCAAGGTTAATTTACTGAAAAATCTACTTATGCCATATTGGTCCAGCCATGCACGCAGTGATACTGTTCTGTTATTTCAATTTGCATTCCAATAAGTAAATTCAATGCACATTGGGTGATGCGTAATTATAGCTAACTTCTACATAGACCAAAATGAAACTAGCCGTGAGTTAGAAAGGTTCTATTACTTCATAGGTTAAAATATTAAGTAACAAAATTTTCACAAATTTCATGGGTCAAATTTATGAAAATGTAATTGTGATCATGAACGAATATGGTTGAGTTTATAATATTACTTTGCTAGGCTGCACAATCTAGAATTTTATGAATAAAAATGTGAAAATCACTTTTAAATGGTTTGTTCATCCTTTGATTATGCCTATATGGTATAATAACAGGTTTGAATGGCAACAATAAAAATGAAAGTATATCCACATTATCATCAAATGCCTATTGATTTTTAGCATTGAACTATCAAAGAATATGAATATCCTGCTGTACAGATTTATTAACAACCGTTGTTCACAAATATGGAGAGGCAAACTACCTTGGAGCTATGTCAATAAAATTATATTATGACCATATGCAGTCTTTGGTTGCTGTTTTTTATTTTCATAGCACAACAGTACAACTGTATTAATTTTCAGGTTGGGAATACTATAGCTATATGCAGCGATATGCAGTGATTAAATCTGGTGTAACGGATTAAGTGATATCCATATTGAAGGCTAATCACTCTGTATAGTCTGCAGGAGAATAAAGTGAATACAGCATATATTTAAAACATTCACATATATTAATCCTAAACCAGGCTACTTAAACAAAATGATGTAACCTAATACTATACGTAGTTACTGTAATCACCTCAGGGTCATTTTGCTGTGGCATGTAGATAGACAAACGGCTGCATTAGACAAGCAGGCTTTGACCATGCAATGCAGTTTTTTGAATTTGCTTTTCTACCTGTAGTGTCCCTGGTATGGAGAGGTGGTCTCTTTACACAGGTGGCTACTAAGACAGGGTCCACAATATAACTGTACAACAATTACCCAGGATGTAATATGTTAGAACTATGTGAAAACACTGTAGTATACATACAACCATCACACATACCGACTTACATGCCACACTTAAGTGGTGCCACAACTGATTTAAGGGTTTAAATGCAGACACTGCATATCATGCTGCTACAAGACATTATAACCATCAAGTAGTGGTTGAATCTGAATAGCCATAATAAATGTCACAGCATTTAACCAAGTACATAAATGTGGTATACGTTGTCTCGTTACCTTTTACTATTAGTGAAGTGCATGTTGAACTATTAATCTACATGTATTTATACACAAAATTATAATGTGGTGTAGCCATACTTATACATTGTGCCTGTATGTTGTTTGCAGATCAAAATAAAGGTTATTAGCAGCCTCCAAGGAAGCTCCTAACTTTGAAGCATCTTCACCAGCAATCTCTCTATCTTCATCAGACCATCCCAACAAGTAGCTATGATTTCCAGCGAGTAGCTGTGTAATATGCTGAAATTGTGGCCTTGACTTTGGCTCAGGATTCCTGTGTGAAACAATAGACAGCACCAGCATCTAAATCATACATGCATTAATAGAGCTGCATATAGACAGAAAACCTTTTTGGGTTTGCTGCAAACCTAAACTACTATTTCTATGTACAGTTCTCCCAACACATACCAACACTTAATCATCACTCGGTATATAGCTCTGGGACAACCAGGAGGTGGTGAGAGTCTGTATCCAGTATCAACTTTCTGCAGTGCCTAGAAAGTTAATTTTTACACACGCTAGAAAGAATTGCACATTCTTACTTCAATATTATTTAACCAATGAAATGGTTTGCATCCCAAACTCCATATTTCATACAGGACACATCCATAACTCCACACATCACTCTGAACTGAATATTTCCTGTAATGTAATGCCTGAATAGAAAAACAGTGAAAGAGCAGTTATTATTTTTGTACAAATAAATAAGCCATATACTTAGGGGCTGAACCAGGAGCTGGCAAGGGGAGGGGCACACACAGGATAAGTTGTATATTCTCTTGTGAGTTGTTGTATTTTTGAAGCAGGAAATAATCATTTCTTATAGTAGTCTACGTCTCACTGTTGTTCTTATTTGCAAGTCTTAAAAACTGTTAGAAAGGCTATGGATAAAACATGGGTGGCACCACCAGTCCAGTTGATAAGATTTCAACTTGACCACTTTTTATGAAGATGAAGATTGAGATACACTAGTAGAGCAGTCAGATATTCTAATAGAGCAGTCAGTCACCTACTTGCTTGTATGCTGCTGCTGTTGCTGCTACTGTATGATCATTGCCCCCAAATTCATTTCTAAAATATTTTCCTGAGAGAACATGCTCCCAGACCCCTCCCCCTATGCATACCGTACACTTTGTCCTACAATGCACTCACTGTATAATAACTGTTAAATGTAAATCTGACCATGCACTTTAAAATTCTTGTTCCTGCCCTGACTTAAACACCAGCAAATCAGCAATTATTTTAGAGGTACTTAGTATACATGACGATGCGGGGCGACAGTTTGGAAAAAGAAGTATGGCTTCTCCACCAGGGTGGAGAGGCATTAGCCCCAAATATCCCATCCTGAATCCAACTTTGCTATTACCTCAGGAGCTGTCCATTTCACCGGTATCATCCCTCCTGATGTGATGTAGTAGCCTTCATCAAGTAGATTACGAGACATTCCAAAATCAGCAATCTTTTATATGAAGACTATGTATGTAATCAAACAATTCTTTTAGCTACACAAGTTACCTTGCATGAAAAAGATTGAGAAACAAGAATATTTCTTGCTGCCAAGTCTCTGTGAACAAACTGTTTACCATTAAGGTAAGCCATTCCTGCTGCGATTTCCCGGCAAAACTTCAGCAGAAGTAATGGTAACTTTACATGAACAGTGGCCTCACTCCTACATATATGAAAACATTGTACAAAATAAAATTTTAATGTATGTGACTATGTGTTTATATACTAACAATTGTTTCAGTTCCATTAGTACACTACTCAGGTCTCCATTGGGTACATACTCCAGTACAATCGTGACAGGTTCATCAGTCACTACACCATGAAGCTTGACCACATTGCCATGGTCAAACTGGCACATTATGGCAGCCTCCTGGAGGAATCGTACTCTATCCTTAGTACTAACATTTGTATTTAAAGTCTTCACAGCAACTTCCACTTTCTTTTGTTCGGTAGGCTTCCACATGGCACGAGAAACCGCTCCAAACTCTCCAGTACCTAGTTCTTCACAAATCCTATTTAAAAACAAAACTTTCTTCATGTAGCACTCACAAACAATTTGCTTGCCAGTGCATTTAACATTATTCAAATAAGTGTCGGCATAATTTTGTTGAATGGCCATTGCTGGATAATATAATTAATCAGATCTGCAAAACGGTACGAATGCAGTCGTGTGTGAACCTCATATATAGGAAATCCATTGCTGGGTAAGTCACGTCTTATAGACTCTTCCTACAATTAAGGAGAATGTGAAACTAAAGATGAGAGTGAACCGCATGTACAATGCAAGGCAAACTAATGCTTATATGTATCTTCCATCTATACATACATATATATATCTAATCCAAAACAGCCAAGCTGTAAAAAAAGTGTGCGGCCCTCAAAAAGGCTATGGTGAAAAAAGATGTGAAATCCAAGGTGGCGGCCAAGAAATGGCTGTGATGGTAGGTTAATGGTAAAAATTTTAATAACAACAATTCAGGTGAATTTTGGTGCCGCTTGGTCAATTGGCACAAAATTCACCTGAATTGTCGTTATTAAATTTTTTACCATTAACCTACCATCACAGCCATTTCTTGGCCGCCACCTTGGATTTCACATCTTTTTTCACCATAGCCTTTTTGAGGGCCGCACACTTTTTTTACAACTTGGCTGTTTTGATTAGATTTCACTTCTTTTTGTATTTATATACCCCAAAGCCAGCCTATGGCCTGCTTTGGGACTTTTTTAACCTATCTTTTTTTCTTTACCACAGGAAGAAGAAAAGATGAAGCAGATGTACCTTAAATATTTCTGATTTAATCAGTAAATGTACAAATTATATATATAATACATATATTTATTACAGAACTGTCCATGGTGGTTTCTGTGTAACTGAACACTCTTCAAGGCAACTTCTTCTAGCTGATCTCTCTACAGGGTGATTTGTTTGTAGCTGAACTATCAACAAGGTAACTTCTTCTAGCTGTTCTCTCTACAGGGTGATTTATATGTAGCTGGATTCTGTACAAGTGAGTTTTTTGCTGCTGAGCTCTTTACAGAATGGTTTCTTTATAGCTGAACTCTCTACAACGTAACTTCTTCTAACTGATCTCTCTACAGGGAGATTTGTTTGTAGCTGAACTCTCTACTGGTGATTTGTTTGCAGCTGAACTATCTAGATGATGGTTTCTTTGTAGCTGAACTCTCTACAAGGTAATTTCTTCTAGCTGAACTCTCTACATGGTGGTTTCTTTGTAGCTGAACTCTCTACAAGATAACTTCTTCTAACTGATCTTTCTACAGG
Source organism: Dysidea avara (assembly GCF_963678975.1). Taxonomy (NCBI): domain Eukaryota; kingdom Metazoa; phylum Porifera; class Demospongiae; order Dictyoceratida; family Dysideidae; genus Dysidea; species Dysidea avara. Next base: position 37,632,811 of record NC_089274.1, read on the forward strand.
GCAATTTGTTTGTGGCAGAATTTTCTACAGGGTGAATTCTTTGCAGCTGAACTCTCTACATGGTGGTTTCTTTTTACTGTAGCTGAACTCTCTACAAGGTAATTTCTTCTAGCTGATCTCTCTACAGGGTGATTTGTTTGTAGCTGAATTCTATACAGGTGATTTGTTTACAGCTGAGCTCTTTACAGAATGGTTTCTTTGTAGCTGAACTCTCTACAAGGTAACTTCTTCTAACTGAACTCTCTACAGGGAGATTTGTTTGCAGCTGAACTCTCTTCATGATGGTTTCTTTGTAGCTGAACTCTCTACAAGGTAACTTCTTCTCTACAAGGTGACTTCTTCTAGCTGATCTTTCTACAGGGTGATTTGTTTGTAGCTGAATTCTATACAGGTGATTTGTTTGCAGCTGAACTCTTTACAGAATGGTTTCTTTGTAGCTGAACTCTCTACAAGGTAACTTCTTCTAACTGAACTCTCTACAGGGAGATTTGTTTGCAGCTGAACTCTCTTCATGATGGTTTCTTTGTAGCTGAACTCTCTACAAGGTAACTTCTTCTAGCTGAACTTCCTACATGGTGGTTTCTTTGTAGCTGAACTCTCTACAAGGTGACTTCTTCTAGCTGATCTTTCTACAGGGATATTTGTTTGTAGCTGAATTCTATACAGGTGATTTGTTTGCAGCTGAGTTCTTTACAGAATGGTTTCTTTGTAGCTGAACTCTCTACAAGGTAACTTCTTCTAACTGAACTCTCTACAGGGAGATTTGTTTGCAGCTGAACTCTCTTCATGATGGTTTCTTTGTAGCTGAACTCTCTACAAGGTGACTTCTTCTAGCTGATCTTTCTACAGGGTGATTTGTTTGTAGCTGATTTTTCTACAGGGTGATTTGTTTGCATCTGAACTCTCTATATGGTGGTTTCTTTGTAGCTGATCTCTCTACAAGGTGACTTCTTCTAGCTGATCTCTCTACAGGGTGATTTGTTTGTAGCTGAACTCTCTTCATGATGGTTTCTTTGTAGCTGAACTCTCTACAAGGTAACTTCTAACTGAACTCTCTACAGGGAGATTTGTTTGCAGCTGAACTCTCTTCATGATGGTTTCTTTGTAGCTGAACTCTCTACAAGGTAACTTCTTCTAGCTGAACTCCCTACATGGTGGTTTCTTTGTAGCTGAACTCTCTACAGGTGATTTGTTTGCAGCTGAACTCTCCACATGATGGTTTCTTTAAATTTTTAGCTGAACTCTCTACAAGGTAACTTCTTCTAGCTGATCTCTCTACAGAGTGATTTGTTTGTAGCTGAATTCTGTACAGGTGATTTGTTTGCAGCTGAGCTCTTTACAGAATGGTTTCTTTGTAGCTGAACTCTCTACAAGGTAACTTCTTCTAACCGAACTCTCTACAGGGAGATTTGTTTGCAGCTGAACTCTCTTCATGATGGTTTCTTTATAGCTGAACTCTCTACAAGGTAACTTCTTCTAGCTGAACTCCCTACATGGTGGTTTCTTTGTAGCTGAACAGAGATATAGGTGGTGATTTGTTTGCAGCTGAACTCTCCACATGATGGTTTCTTTAAATTTGTAGCTGAACTCTCTACAAGGTAACTTCTTCTAACTAAACTCTCTACAGGGAGATTTGTTTGCAGCTGAACTCTCTTCATGATGGTTTCTTTGTAGCTGAACTCTCTACAAGGTAACTTCTTCTAGCTGAACTCCCTACATGGTGGTTTCTTTGTAGCTGAACTCTCTACAAGGTGACTTCTTCTAGCTGATCTTTCTACAGGGTGATTTATTTGTAGCTGAACTCTGTACAGGTGATTTGTTTGTAGATGAGCTCTTTACAGAATGGTTTCTTTTTCTTTGTAGCTGAACTCTCTACAAGGTAGCTTCTTCTAGCTGATGTCTCCACAAGGTCACTAGTTTGTAGCTGAACTTTCTACATGGTAGTTTCTTTGTAACTGAACTCTCTACTAGGTAACTTCTTCTAGCTGATCTCTCTACAGGGAGATTGGTTTGTAGCTGAACTCTCTACAGGTGATTTGTTTGCAGCTGAACTCTCCACATGATGGTTTCTTTGTAGCTGAACTCTCTACAAGGTAACTTCTTCTAGCTGATCTCTCTACAGGGTGATTTGTTTGTAGCTGAACTATCAACAAAGTAACTTCTTCTAGCTGATTTCTCTACAGGGTGATTTGTTCGTAGCTGAATTCTGTACAGGTGATTTGTTTACAGCTGAGCTCTTTACAGAATGGTTTCTATGTAGCTGAACTCTTTACAAGGTAACTTCTTCTAGCTGATGTCTCTACAAGGTCACTAGTTTGTAAACGAATTCTCTACACGATGGTTTCTTTGTAACTGAACTCTCTACAAGGAAACTTCTCCTAGCTGATCTCTCTACAGGGAGATTTGTTTGTAGCTGAACTCTCTACAGGTGATTTGTTTGCAGCTGAACTCTCCACATGATGGTTTCTTTGTAGCTGAACTCTCTACAAGGTAACTTCTTCTAGCTGATCTCTCTACAGGGTGATTTGTTTGTAGCTAAACTATCAACAAGGTAACTTCTTCTAGCTGATCTCTCTACAGGGTGATTTGTTTGTAGCTGAATTCTGTACAGGTAATTTGTTTGCAGCTGAGCTCTTTACAGAATGGTTTCTATGTAGCTGAACTCTTTACAAGGTAACTTCTTCTAGCTGATGTCTCTACAGGGCACTAGTTTGTAAATGAATTCTCTACATGGTGGTTTCTTTGTAACTGAACTCTCTACAAGGAAACTTCTCCTAGCTGATTTCTCTACAGGGAGATTTGTTAGTAGCTGAACTCTCTACAGGTGATTTGTTTGCAGCTGAACTCTCTACATGATGGTTTCTTTGTAGCTGAACTCTCTACAAGGTAACTTCTTCTAGCTGATCTCTCTACAGGGCGATTTGTTTGTAGCTGAACTCTCTACATTGTGGTTTCTTTGTAGCTGAATTCTCTACATTGTGGTTCCTTTGTAGCTGAACTCTACAAGGTGATTTCTTCTAGCTGAATTATCTCTTTCTATAGTTGCATGAATTCCCTACAAGGTAATTTCTTCTAGCTGATCTCTCTACAGGGTGAATTGTTTGTGGCTGATCTCTCTACAGGGTGACTTGTTTGTAGCTGATCTCTATACAGGTTACTTGTTTCTAACTGATCTCTTGAATTTTCTTCAGGTGACTGCTCTATTAGGATGACTGCTCTATTAGAGTATCTCGATCTCGCACTTGCTACACCAAGTTGGATTTCGTGTTATAACTCCGTGGCTTTAAGTCTGATTCTTCTACACCATTGAAGAGCCTTTCTAAGATGATAAGTCCATCTGTACAGCGATTTTCAAAGCATTACCCCAAGCGGTTTACCTGGTAGGCGTGGCAAGCAGTCGTTTTTTATTAGCTAATCTCGATTGCGTAATTGTTACACACTGTTGGTTTTTTCGTTGTATCTTCCTGGTTTTTAGCTCGATTTCTTTCAAACCACAAAAGGTTTGAGGTTCAATAGTTAACCTATTCACCCACCGATTTTCAGCTTCTTCCCATATGCGGTTTACCCTGTAGGCGTGACAACATATTGGTGTTATTTTTCGTGATTAATCGCTCATAACTCTTTGCCTGTTTATCGTATTCCAGCCAAAGTTGGTACACAGATGCGCCTTTACACCCCCTTCTGTGTGCCAAATTTCAAGGCGATCGGATATGGCGTTCGCATTTTATAGCAGTTTTTGTAAGTGTGCGAAAAGAGGAAGAAAAATAAGAAGAAAAAAAACGAAGAAACTAAGCCAATTTTTGAAGTCACATATCTCGGGAACGCTTGAAGCTATTTCGCTCAAATTTGGAATGTGGAGTGCTGAAGGTGGAGGGAGTGTCCACAGCAAAAATCGTCTTAAGGCAGCACAGAGGTACGGAGGTGCGAAAATTGCGTTTTCTTTCTTCCTGTCAATATACTCACGGGTGTTACGCGCCGACTTCTTGGGCCGCACGACACACTACCGTGTGTCTTGATAGGAAGCAAACTTCTGGTTTTAAGAATATGATGGTACCAAGATTTTGCTGTTAGCACCTTCCTTCATTGCAAAAAAGTGCTCAATTATTTTTATACTTTGTAAATATTTCCCTTCATTGTGTTTAATGCATTCTACTGTAAAATTAGGCTTGCATGAACATCGGTGTGTTATTCTTGAAGATTTGGTCACATATTCCATCTATACAAAACACCCAAGCAGAAAAAAAGGTGTGACCTTTAGAAAGTAGCAATTACGCTGCCATAATTTAGGAATAATAAGTGTATCAACGGTACAGTAGTACTGTTTAAGTAGGGATTGCCTTGAAAAGTTTGCACGTCACCCAAAATTCTGCCTTTAAAAATCATCCTAGAGACATTTTACGCAATGAAAATCATCTTCACGGAACAGTACTAGTCCATATAATATATAAAACAGCATTAAATATAACAAAACACTTACAGGTGGCCGGATATAGAATTTTGAAAAATCACCAAAACTTGAATTTTAGTCTCACTGCCTCACTCACTGACCACAGTCACATGGCTAGAAGTCAAACGAAGCAGCGCATGGCCGCCATTTTACGCCACAATAACAAACTCACCAGTGGGATGTGTCTTCCGACAAGTGTAGACCCTTTGCACCTTGTCTTTTCTTTTATCTTCAATCAGGCTGCTTGTCTTCTTCATCCAACGAAACCATATCGAGGTGTTAATTTTCTGTATCAACACATTCTTTCAGCCACATACTATATAGATGCCACAGAATTATTTCAGAGCTGGATTTCAGAAGCGCTTCAGTCCTGGCATTACTAAAAGATTAGATATGTGCAAGCATAGTGCAAGTTCACAATTGGCATCTCTTTTGCGATAGATTCATGACCACGCCCTTCAATTAAAGATCTAGGTGGAAAAATAGCGATAGAGTACAGAGACCACACCTCTTAACAATCTAGCTGTTTATTTAACACTAAACAAAATGACCTTACCCCTTATTGGTCTAGCTAGCTGCACACCTCTTAGCTGACTCAAGATATACTCTAATACAACATTCACTCTAATACAACAGTCATGTATGATATTCCAATAGAACAGTCACAAGTTACAGTGCAGCAGCTGTGCTACAACAAAAACTAAACAAACTAGTATAGTGCAACCGGGCATAAACCTCCAAACTTATTTTACTTCCTCGCCCACGCATTTATTTCTATATGCCACTAGATACATTTTATAATGTTTTTATCCTTTCATGTTTTGCTTTGCTCATTAGTATTTCATAATTTTTTGTTTTTTTGTGGTTATACATATTTGCAGTGTCTCAGAGCGTACTTTTATAAATTGTGGTTTTCAACAAATTTCACAGAAAAATCCATAATCTGACTTTACGATGTCATAAAACAATAACTAAAAAGAAATTTACAAAACCCCAGCTACAAATTTTAGGCATGTCTATCTCCTTTCAGAAAATAATGAGTATATGGAAAAATTTTGAAGCGTGTGAAACTAGATACATTTTTTCGAAACCTTATGAAAATCACAAAAATCACCATAACTTACTTTTAAAACATTTTTTTACAAATCTGGTACTACGAATTGTCGGGCTTGATGAGACCTTTCATCTACTAGAAAATTATTGAAAAACTCAAAAGTATATAAAACTAGATACGAAAAAACCAAAAACCATAATATACCATTTTTGAGATAATTGTGGTTGTTTCCATGGTAACCTGTGTACAGATATGTACAGATACATGAGTATAACCATGCGCAAAAAACAGAATTAAGATGTGTGGTGTATGTCTCAAGTTATAACCAGAAACATGAAATTTAACTATTTGGAAGTACATGCCCGCCCGGTTGCACTATATAAAAATTGTAAATTTATAAAATGAAGTAGGGATCTATGCAACAAAAAGTAGTGAAATAAGAGATGAATGGTGGTATTACAGCATAGTTAAGTGAGAAAGTATTGGCACATTAGCTATAACAATTATTTTGCTCAATGCCAAAGTAGGGACTTTCCCACTGAGCAAAGCTGTAATACCATCATTCATCTCTTGTTTCACTACTTTTTGTTGCATGGATCCCTACTTCATTTTTAAATCTACAATTTTTAAAAATACTAGTATTTGTATATAGGAATCAGGAATTGTGTTGGCATTTTGAAGCAATTATTTAAATTAGCCATGTTTCCATTTTAGTTCAAGATACTGTATTAGACCTGGAGAAGAACAGTCATGATCACCCTCAAGTGGCTGTCAGGGGTGGATCCAGAAGCAGGCAAGGGGAGGGGCACAGATAGGCCAAGTTGTAACTGGTTGGGGAGAGCCAGTTCAGTACTGCATTTTGAAGCAGCAAATAATTACCTCTTAGTAGTGTCCCACTGCTGATTTTTGTCATTTTGGCCTTTTCAGATGGTTGTGAAGTCTTAAAAGCTACCAAAATTCACTTTATTTTCATGCAAAAAATTTTCGTGATAAAAATTTTCGTACAAAAATATTTTCGTATGATTTATGTAAATGACTACTCTATTAGAGTAGTTCGATCTTGTATAAAATTTTTCATGCAAGAAATTTTCATACAAATTTTGCATACGAAAATTATTTTACAACAAAAAAAAGCAAATTACACTATTTAAAAGGCTTTGAATGTCTTAAACAACAGCAACACGATAATTATTTTAGAGGTGCTTAGTATGCATGAAGGCGCTGGGTGACAATTTCATAGCTAATTTAACTTTGGTTCGCTTTGGTCTCAGGTGAATTCATAATAAATGCTAGTAAAATGCGCATATTTTTTCATGAGTTTCTTGGCCTGACATAAAGTTTAATAGCTATTTTAATCAAAAGTATGGCTGGCTCTTCCACAGGATGAGGGAGCCCCATCCCGGATCCACCATTGGCTGTAAAACTTGAAGATAAATCAATGTCATAACTCAGTAATCAAATCATGTAATTGGCAAAAGATGGTCATATAATTACATTTCCAGCAAAAACAGTAGATTTTTGGGCACTGTTCAACAGCATAAGGTTTGCATAATGCATACAAAAAGTTAGGGTGTGAAAAATTAAATCAATGACGGTAGTCAAGTCTGCTAAGAATTGACTGCAATAAAAATAGAGTTAATGTTCATAATGACAATGTCATGTTATTGTTGATAACATAAATGAAGTTGTTTCTTGTCTGCCACCTTTGAATTCACATATTTTCTACTGTGTTTTTAAACTTTCAGCTTAGCTGTTTTTTATAGATATCACTTATTTTACATGTAATATGCACAAGCTCCAAAACCAACTTACAGCTGGCTTTAGGGTCTTTTTTGCACATGTTATTTCCTACAGGCACAATCCAAGAGTAAGAGTGTATCATATTTATAATTGTATTAAATCATCACTGTTTTAATAGAGTATCTTGAAGATGTAATGTTACACATGTTTGCTATACCTGGGTAGGCATTGCTCAACTTCACAATCATAATGGGTTTAAGCTATATGCATAAAAGTTAGCCTATTAATGGACTAGTTTACTGTAAGTAATTTACCCTGTAGGTATGATGAAAAATTGGGCTTTTTATGTAAATAATAAGTCTAAGGTTGAAAATTTCAAGAGAATCAAATAAAATGGTTGTGTTTTATTATGGTCTCTGTAAATGTTTAAAAATCTGGTCAAACTTTGAAGGTCCTATCTTAGGAATTCCTAGAATAATCTCACTCCAATTCGTCATGTGGACTACTAGACATGAAAACAACTTCACAGTAAAAGTTGATTTGTCTGCTAAAGAAGGTATAAATATGCCTATGCTTATAATTGTTCTTCCTGTTAATAACACACTGATGTGGCATACCAACTACTCTTTTCCCACATGTCGGTGTCATGATGTCAAGCAAAGTAGTCATTATAATAAGCACACCAATGTACATATGAATGTAGGTACTAACTCGATTTCATTATGAAATAGTTTGCGGAATCTTTTTCCTTCAAACTCTTCATAAATCTTCTTTTCATCATCAGAAGGTTGACAATACACTGGACCATAATCTACTTGTTTACATGGAGTATCATAAATCTGTTGTTCATTCTCCATAGACTTGCTCAATTCATCAGGTGCTATCTTGTACACTTCTATTGAGGATAGGAGCTTATAAGTTTCATCCGTATCTGGCAATGCTGTGTTCAACATTAATTCCAGATGTGCAGCTATTACTTCTTTGTTTTCATAGTCCAACTGCATAAGTATTGACAATCAAAATGCACACAAGTAATCATAACACATGTAGTATGGTAGCTCTGTATAGTAGGGTACTACAAAGAAAATGGCATTCTTAACAACAAAAATATTTACACTATGAAAGATGCCTTCACAGAAGAACCTTAAGCATATCTAATGTAAAATTTAGCAGTTATTTATTTATATTTATCTATTTTTATCAATTTAGTTATGAGACAAGGTCATACAGAAGGATATACCTATATGAGTACAACCTGAACAAAAAGAAAAGACAACACACACACACACACACAAATAGACAAACTACAACAATAGTTAATATAAGAAATCCAAACGCTACAATTGTTTTGGTCAGCTAATGACTAAACAACTCATTGTATGTACGTATAGCCTCCTTTTTACATAACAATAACAAACTCACATGTGCGTTTAAGGGCTCTGATGAATACTCCCCTGTTTGTGCTTTGCCTATCTAATTCTTGTCATCATCTTCTTCATGCAAGGAAACCTTACTGAGGCTAATATCAACCCTTTACTAGTGTACGTATATACTAACATTATGATATTTATTTTAAATGCTTAAAGAGGAAATAGGTAGCTGCATTTTATATCCCATCCAAAAACAGCTTATAGCTGTAAAAAAAAGTGTGCGTCCAAGTAAAGCAGAGTTAACTGCGACAAAAAGTAATGACATCATAATGCGGCCATGTGCGAGGTGTGCAAGTTGTAAAATTAATATTAGCTAATCAGATAATACAATGTTATTGTTAAAGTGTTAATGAGAACTATGTGATGCTGCTAGTTTTTAAGTGTGTGAGCATCTTCATAAATGCCACACAAATTTAATTCTCAATAAAACAATGTGTATAGATTCTCTGATAACAATAAATAGTTTGAGTTTGGCCACCTTTCCTTTGTTCATAGCATTGCTGTATACAGGAAAGGTGGCCAAACTCAAACTATTTATTGCTATCAGAGAATCTATACACATTGCTTTATTGAGAATTAAATTCGTGTGGCATTTATGAAGATGCTCACACACTTAAAAACTAGCAGCATCACATAGTTCTCATTAACACTTTAACAATAACATTGTATTATCTGATTAGCTAATATTAATTTTACAACTTGCACACCTCGCACATGGCCACATTATGAGATCATTTTTGTCGCAGTTAACTCTGCTTTACTTGGATGCGTACTTTTTTTACAGCTATAAGCTGTTTTTGGATGGGATTTCAATACTTTTTGTTAGAATAAGCAATGCACTGTTGATAATAGTAGGTGAGTTTCCATGGTTTTGACAGAAACCCTAGATTACAGTGACAGAATATTAAAAATATAACTGTAATTTTAGTGGCCTAGGCCACCACATGAGGGGGAGGGGTTAGTGGGGTATTTTTCCCTGGCCCCAGCCTGAAAGGGGCCCCTTGAATACCTGTTTAAAGAAAGATCAATATACTCCAATAGAGCAGTCAGGATCTAGACCCTTCCTTGCACCTGGGCCCCTCTTTAACTCTTTGCCCTAGGCCCCCTAATTTCTCTGGACGACCCTGTTAGTGGCATGCAACTGCAGTCAACCAACACCCATTTTAACTAGTAAACCCTTAGTAACACTTTGCCTTTCATCTTGTACTGCATTAAAACGATCAAGATACTCTATTAGAGCAGTCACAAAACAGCTGTAACACAGCAATCAATATTTAGCAATTACAATTTCTGCCTAGCATCGGATTGTACAGTTTAAATTACTAGCTACTTACAGACTTTACAATATAAAAATATAGCACTTGTAGAAATGTGACTGTTCTATTAGAGTATCTCGATCTACTTCAAGCATTAACTAATTCAAGCGAAGAAGCCACACCCCTGCCCATATCAATAAGAGATCTTGTGAAATGAAATGAATGAGAATAGTAAAGAAAAGGTAAGAATATAGAGACAATAGAGGGGCGCATAATTATGTCCTGTTGTAAATAAACGCCTTTAAAATTTATATTACTACTAAATAAGCGCACCAGAATAGGCTTGCAAGGCTGTTGTCTCATTGTTTGTCTTTCATGTTGAAGGGATTTAGTCACAATTGGTGAGTTTAACTATACATGTATTTGTGTTATAAAACTTAATTGTAAAAAGGCGATTAGCACATATCATGATAAAACATGTATTTGTCACAGTAGAGTCTCTCACGATTATTAGACATTGGACCAGGTTAAAAAATTTACTGCTATATTAATAGGACTTGTAGCATTTGTATATCTTAGTATCTTAATAAATAGTCCTTCATGATCACTAATCACTAATAGTACAGTGAAAACTGGTCATTATTCAGGCCGTAGGGTAGTCTTGCGTGGCCAGACCTCTTTTTCTCCGTCACGGCGCTTATCGATTAGAGATTATAAGCGCCTACTCCGAAAAAGGGTCTGGTCCAGAATCAATACGTAAACTTGTTTTCACACCCCAAGCAAGAGCTCGGGGTGTTTAATCAAATTTGTCATAAAACGTGTATTTCCTTTTAAGTTTCAAGCCATGTACGCACTGGAAATGCCATGAACAATAGCCGGTAGAGTTGATGAGAGACACTGAGGCTGGTTTTCTAAGGTTAAAAAGGATACGGGTTGATTCCTTGCTCAGTTCGCCTTTAGCCTTTATGTTTTCACAAGGAATCGATCCGAGACCTTTTAAACCATAGAAAACCAGCCTCAGTGTCTCACATCAACTCTACCGGCTATCGTTCATGGTATTTCCAGTGCGTGCGTGGCTTGAAACTTGAAAGGAAGTATACGTTTTATGACGAATGGTGATTAAACACCCCGAGCTGTTGCTTGGGGTGTGAAAACGAGTTTACTACAAGTTTAACTGAAGGTCATTAAACAGGGTTAACTTATAAGTGTCTCTATGGTAATGGTGGTTTACTGGTTGCTATGGGTGCAAATATGCATGCTATGCATTAGGCCCATGGGAAGGTGGAGACAAACAACAAATAGTGTCAATATCTGAGTAGGCAAACCTGGGCATAAAACTAGTCAAACCAGTTAGACAGGCACTCAGTTGTAGCATTCTACACAACAGCAGCAACAGCAGTGAAAGTAGCTCTGCTGTGTTTACTTTAGCTCCTTCCAAGGCTCCTTCCAGGGAAAGCCACTAGTAGCAGCAACCCTCAGTACAGATGACTATGATGTTAGCCATAGTTGCCGGGTCCACAGCCCCATCTGGCTATACAGCAGCATGCAACTCAGTGGTAACCAAACCGAGGAGGTGAACTGAACAGAGCCCTTTATCGGCAGCAGCACGTGACAAGCCGCTAACTTGTGAGCAGTCACCATACTCTCAAGTAAGGAGTTACAGCTAGCTAGTAAGACTATAGTTTCACAGTATATAGGCTACACTGATGTGTGGGTAGTTGCGAGGGTAGCTGCATATTCATGGACTGAGCAGCAGCCGCCATATATCCAATGCTAAAGAACGTGGCTCAGTTTCAGAGAACGAGCGTGTAAGTTGGCATTGGCTTAGTGGAAAGTGTTAGGCACCCGCCTAGAGTTTGTGGGGACAAAAAGGCTCACTCTTAGCAACATTCTGGCAAGAAACCAAATCACCAGCTTGCCCCAGCTAGCAACATTTTCTATTGAAAAATTTACCCGTTGGCTATTTCAAGTTCCTTTACACAGTGCACTGAGTACAGTCTCTGGAGTGGTATACAGTCCTTTAGAGGTGAGCTTTGCAATAGCAGTACCCTGTCTAAAAGAAAGAAAGGAAAAAAAACTGATTCAAGGGGTAGGTACAGATTAACCCCTGAAATTGCTGTTCTGGAAAGATAAATAGTCTGTGGCCCAAAATTTTGTATGTGTTGGAATACAAAAGTTGACTGTGAAAGATGCATCAGAAGTATATACATGGAAATGTAATACTTTATGGATTGACACGTTTTTGAAATCGTGGAGTTTATCAGCAGAGATAAGCTAATCCCGAAGGTTGAAATATGGGTGGTCAATTTTCTATGTGATACTTCATAGAAGATTACCTCAGTACCCCATTGGGATTAATTGAATAATCTAGTGGTTACTATAGAATAAAAATGGTTACTTGTAGTTTTATATATGATTACATTGGAGAGAAGGTATGGAAAACTGCCATTTAGAACGTACTTGTGCTGTACTTGAATGCAACTCCTGGTGCTAGTAAATCAATCCTAGCACAACAGGAAGAGACCTTCCTGTGGTATTGCAGGGGTATCCTTCACAATACATGGGAAGAGAGAGCTGGCCTTCACAGGGGGAATTGTTGATGTGAAAGTAGGCTACACGGTAGTACAGCTCTGATACAGACAGGCTGATCTGTTGTTAATCCCTAGCGGTGCAGGGAGGTGCTTTCTTTGTAAAATACAGAGTGTATTTGCAGTGCAGATGATTATTTTCTTGACACAGGCACTTTATGGTATGGTAGATGCGTTTCCTACCTGGCATATTGGTAAACGTGTAGTGATGTGCGATACATATCGATATATAAGAACATCGGAATATTTTGGCTGTTTCACGACATCGATATTATGCTTGTGTATTGATATTTTATTGCACAATCACAGAAATGTGAAGGTCTGGTTTTGTGCAAGTTAACAGTGTAGCTTGGTTGTTTACCAGTTCCTAGACTCTTTAAGCTAGTTATATAAAAGTGCAGAGGGCTAATAGCTGGTATTAAACCATGAAAAATTATCGGCCGCCCATGAATTAAATATGAACTGGCTGCTTACCACTTTCCTGAACTCTTTTAAAGCTTGTTATATAACCGTGCAATGGGAAATAGCTGGTTCTTAGCTATGAAAACTTATTAGCAGCCCACACATTTAATTGCATTTTTAGAAAAATGTACCATATCGCATCATTGACTACACAGCTGTTAGATACAGATACGCTCTGTCAGGCGTATCACACATCACTATAAATGTGCCCCATAAAAGTAGAGCTAGCCCACTAATTAAGGAGTGGAGTATTGTAGGGGTGTATCCTACATGGTGCAGCTCTCATACAGACAGGTTTGTCTGTTGTCAATCCCTAGTGGTGTAGGGAGGTGCTTTCTTCGTTTAATACGAAGTGCGTCTGCAGTGCAGATGGTTATTTTCTTGACACAGGCACCTTATGGTATGGTAGGTGTGTTTCCTACCTGGCATAATGGTAAATGTGCCCCAAAAGAATTAATTTATTGTAGGGGTGTATCCTACATGGTGCAGCTCTCATACAGACAGGTTTATCTGTTAATCCCTAATGATGCAGGGAGATGCTTTTTTCGTCAAATACAAAGTACGTCTGCAGCGCAGACAGTTATATGTTTTTTTGTTTTTTTTGGCACGGACACCTTATGGTATGGTAGCTGTTTTTCCTACCTGGCACAAAGAGCTGTGAAACTTAGCCAGCTAACTGATCATTCAACAACCAGTTATTTTTATAAATTCAGTTATCAGCTATTATATATTTTTATCATAATCAAATAACTGATCTCTAATATTCTCACCCGAAAGGTTTGGTTTGGGTACTCTTTTCATTCTTCAACATAGATATCTCACTTGTCATGGGATTCAGCCTAATGTGTAATGACTTGTTGCCTTTCAGCCCAGTTTCACAGCTCTTAAAGGTAAAAAGTAAATGTGCCTCATAAGAGCTAGAGAGAACTATAGCCAAAACAGGAGTGAGGCAGTATTGTGAATATGTAGGGGAGCTTCCTACATGTGGTTTATCTGTTGTCAATCCATAGTGATGTAGGGAGGTGCTTTCTTCACAAAATATAAAGTGTATCTGCAGAAGGATAATCATCCTCTTGCACAGGCATGGTATGGTATGGCAGGAGTGTTTCTACATAGCACAAAGGTAAATGTGTTTCATTACTGGAGTCACAGGGTTGATAGTATTTGAAAACGTAGTGGTATGCAATTCAATAGATATGGTCAAAGTCTGAGCCGAGAGGTAGGTAACAAGCCAAAATCATCTACGAAATTTCAAAGATGACTGCCCATATTTTATCTTTCAGAAATATGACTGCTCATATTTCATCTTTCAGAAATATGACTGCTCATATTTCATCTTACAAAGACAAATTTCAGCTAAATTTCTCCGTAAAATTCAGTAATTACAAAATTAATAAATCTGTAAATGTCAGACTCAGTAAAATTCTGTAAATTTTTGTTACGTTTTCCTGTTCGTGAAATTTCATCTTTCAAACTACATAAATTTCAGGCAATATTTCATCTTTCAGAAATAATTTCAGAGATGATCTACGAAATCAGGTCGTTACCTACCCCTCAGTCTGAGCATACCATAATCCAGCTAAACCTGAGCATCGAGTTACAAGTTCTGTTACAAATAAGCTATTGTACAAGACCACTTGAGGGCAAGATAATGTTGCAGAGGGCTGCACTTGAAGCTGGAGTGCCCTTAGAAAATTGTCACAACAGACTATATTAAGATGTGATTCATCCACATGGTTGGTGTATGTCTAACCATACTGGAAATTTTATCACCATAAATCAGTGCTTTAAACACATAGACATTTTCTCTTATCAGCAGGGCAGCATACTATTAAAAATTCAATCCGAGACAAGGTCATCCCTCATTGGTCTTATGTTCCTCTTTGGTCTGTTCCAACTTTATTATTTTAATCCTTAGATAATTCCCTTTAGAAAGAACAGGGGTTTGGTCTACAAGGGGAAGGACTACCACTCCACCTTTATGGTGTGTAAATTTTGGTCCTTTTTCCTATTGTTAATCTCGGAGCTGCAAGTTGGCATGAAGGTGTGAATGTGTGGATCACACAAAGGTCTTTTGACAGTTAATGTCCTTGGCCTTTGTCCTCTCCCAACAGTCTTCCGGGAGGTGCATACCCTCTTGTCTTGCAAAACTAGAGAGACGTCTAGTCCAGGCATTGTTGACGCAAATAGTCTATAGCATACTGAGCCGGACATGTTACAATTACCAATGTAGTATGCAAAGTATGCAAAGTAGTCTAATTGATGTTTTTCTTTTCAGGAAGAATGTCAGTTTGTTGGCATGGACTGTGAAATTCACAATGTTATTGTTGCAGCTCAGCATACTGTCTAGCCTCGTGTTTTGAGATAAGGCCATCCCTCATTGGTCACATGTTCTTTCCAAAGTTATTATCATTTTCTTTTAATCCTTAGGTAATTCACTTTAGAAGGAACGTGAAATCAATGGGGTTCGGTCTACAAGGGGAAGGACTACTTCACCTTTGTGGTGTGTAACTTTTGATCCTTTTTTCCCCTATTATCAATCTCAGGGCCACAAATCTCCACTAATGGCATGGAGGTATAGATATATGGATCACACAAGGGCCTAAAACTAGAGAGCTAGCAGGACATCCAGACCAAGGTTTGCTCATTGTATACGTACTTAAGGGAATACACAAGGGTTCAGGATCAGCTTTATTAGGTCCTGTGTGGAGGTCAATAGATTCATGCCCTACTGTTACGGTCTCCATATCACCATGAGTATTTAGACTACCGTCACCTAAAAGAATGGAGGAACTACACTGTCAAAGGGAGCAAGTCGTGTAGATCTAGAGGCTTGCTGCCGAGTGGGTCTCATCCCTTAGAAAAATAAGCCAAGAAAGCAGTACTTGATATCCAACATTTTCTCTCCAAGTGAGGATAGTGTAGTGTAAATGAAGTACAGTGTAAACGAATTAAGCACAGAACTGGTTTCCTTGTCCTGGAGTACTTGGCTCCCCAGATACATAATAGCAAAAGGCTCACTGCTTGTAAGAAGGCCTACAGAGTAGTCCCAGTTTAATCAGAAAGTTACCCCTTTACCCGAGTAATATTCCAGTGAAAGAACTAAGTCAGTATATCGGCGACAGCAATGTTAAGACCACTCAGCTACACACTATTTACAGTGGACAACCACTAGTTTTATCTTTGGCTTTTTGAGCAGTTCATTTCAGCTCAAGGACATACAAGTTAATCTGGAAAGGATAGATGCTGACTCTTCTACATTGTTACTCCTTGCAAGAAGAGGAAACCCTCAAAATGTTTAATTTCAGGGGGAGAATGCAACTAACTCTACTGAAACTCTAACAAGCCTTCAATGCAGTTTAATTAATTTATTTTTACACAGGACATAGCAGTAGAAGAGAGCAGTTAACTAACACAGTTACAACTGGTTTAGGTGAAAACCCTACTATTCAGACCTCAAGTACTGAGCTGTACACCTGGACTAGATAGGCCTCCTCAGCTTGTAGCAGTCTCAGGACTTTATCAAAGTACGCTTGGTAGAGTAAGGGATCATAAAAAAAAAAGTAGTCATACAGTGTCTAAATGGATCAGTAACGTAAGCAGAACTTAAGCTGTTATGCATTGTGGCATGTATGTTGTAACACCTCAGTCTCCGCAAGCAGTTTTTTGAGGGTATCATGTTTAACTTCAGGATTGGCTCCTCATGGTTTTAGAAACCGAGGCAAATGTTGGTTGTGGCAATGATTGAACATAATGGTAATTGTATTTGGAGGGACATCTAAGTACAATCACCTACAGTGATTGCTTGTGTGGGTGAATGGATGAGTGCTTCATGGGCCCTTTCTAGTGGGGACAAATGCTAGACCTTCTGTCTAGCTTGTATGGGTATGTAGGTCCCCACTAAATAGGGGTAAAAACCCTGATCATTACTTTGGGATTAAGACATGCATGACCTTGGTTAGCTTGAAGTCACGTGATCTCACATGATAGCCAGATTACCAATGGTCTATTGTTAACATTCCATGGTCAACGGCACATCATCCCATTCTCCCAACTTGTAGTACATTACTCCCTATTCCTGTGATTTGGAGACACTGGAGAGAAGTTAAGTATTGATTCTGGACCAGACCCTTTTTCGGAGTAGGCGCTTATAATCTCTAATCGATAAGCGCCGTGACGGAGAAAAAGCGGTCTGGCCACGCGAGACTAGCCGTAGGGACAAAATTTTCTGACCTAGCTTTTTTAAGAGGTGGCTGCATTTTGCGGCCTTAAAAAAAGGTAAGAAGCATGCTGTTCTAACTGGCTATAGAGATGGATTTAGTGTGTGACAACGTATGAGACAGTGAGTGCTGGCAGCAAGGGGGCAGCCAATCTGTTAGAACACCAAAGGCACTATTTCAGACATAGGCAGTTGGCTGTCAGCCCAAAGTGTAAAAGGTTTCACTATTAATTGGTCCTTATAAGCTCCTTATAAGCTCCTGACGAAGAAAGTGATGAAGTCATTATCCATAGGATATATTTTTCAGAGTATCCATCTCAGTTCTATAATACAGTAGCCAAGCATAAGATGAACATAACACAGCATTCCAGTGGTTTAGTGGTGACCACAACACTGCCTGAGTTAAACTGTGGTGAGATTTGAGACTACTAGAAGTCCTGGAATGCCTTCATTACATGAAATACCAAATATCTAATGCCTGGCTTTTATCCACAGTGGACCTGTCTTGGTGGCCACTTGTACAGAAGGGAAACAGCTGCCACACAGTCTTGCAAGCGAAACAGCTAGTTGCCACACCTCTTAATTATCAATTTGTAAAATCTTGAGCAAAACTGTGTGTGCGAGCAAGTGCGATGTTGTGCATCGGCAGTGCCGTGTATATGGTTGCTGCCTAGCAGTGACACATCACGAGTATTGAAGTCACAATGCGTTACTGTATCATCCCTCTAAATACAATCTCTGAATGTGTCATTTTGCGTAGAGAGCACTCTTCCACATATATTGTTAACCATTAATATTGTTCACCATTGTTAATAGTATGTACAGTGAAACCTCACTTAGTGGCCACCTCTTTAATAAGACCACCTCATTATATTGGCCACCTCTAGTAGGTCCCAAATATAGCTAAGCAGTACTTTATGAACTCATTAATAAGGTCACCTTGTTATTCAGGCCAAATTTTTTGGTCCCACAGCTGGCCATATTAATGAGGTTTCATTGTACTTATATGAATTTTTATTTTTTGTAACTTTTCTTCAGGTTTACTGATGGGCACTATGAAGCATTGTTGACTGGTCCATACATAATGTGGTGACTTGAAATGCTAAAACAGTACGTAGCATGTCTTGTATGTACATGTAATGTGTTGTAATGTGTCCACACATCCACACATCTTAGAAATAAATATAATTGTATTCTCTATACTCAGTTCCATTGTGCCACTGGGTCATAAGTGGGTTGAGTATGGATCATCCAGGACATTTGAGTCACATTTTGTCCTGGCCAAGTGGATCTCATCCACTGACAGAATATACAGGATCAGATCACGTGTATAGATTACGGTGGAACTTGTTTATTGCCACCTTCACTCAATAAGCAGGTAACAGTGTATAAATTCTCAATTGGAATTGACTTTTCAAGAGAGGTTGTCTTTCTATACTGGTGGCCATTAAGACAGGTTGTACTGATAGAGTGTACATACTAGAGATGCAACAATATCCTCCACTTAGTGTTGTTTGATAGTGATGTAATGGAGACTATGTATTGTTGCATTTAAATACTATACTATTATATTGTAACTCTAGCTCGTATTTATAATAGGAATGTTTGTTAACTGTTTAGACATAGTGGAGCCACACCCGTTCTACCATGGCGGGCCACTGGAAAACATTTTCATGGCAGTTATATTACAGTCATTATTGTACAATTCTTACATTATTGTTGTGAAAAGTGTTTGGTATTCATGTGTCCTCTGTATGTTGTAATTACGTACATGTGTAATTTTGTGTGGGGGTGCTATAAAATGCAATAATGCATGGTGACAATTGTAAATTAATAGGTGATTTTGCACACTTCCTTTTAGGTTAGCTACATGTGCTAATTACTCACAGCTTGTGTCAACAACTGGTAACGGCAGTTGTACTCTGTGTCATTCTTTATGCCGCGCCCTTAGAGGACAAATTACGTGGGGGAGACTAAATTCAAATTTCAAAATGAACGATGGTATGCAGCACCATAGATTATATCTATGGACTATAATCTATGGCAGCAGACTTCTTTGTGGCTATATGTACTGATTAACTAAATGGAGCGCCAGTTCATCAATACCCAGTGACCGCAGTTGTGCTCTACATCATTCTTTAAATTCTGAGTAAGATTCTTACGGAGAGCAAATTACGTGGGGGCGACTAAATTCAAATTTCAAACTACCCATTCTCGAAGACATATGTTTCAATCTGAACTAAACTTTTAGAACAGTTTAAAGACACGTTTCCCTACATGCCAAGCAAGTATTGCGGAAAACAACAATCTGGGTTTTGTATTTGGCCTCTAGATCGACTGAGGACGACAGAAACTTCGTTTGGTGCTGAAATTACGTCTGTAGGGTAATCATGTATGGTGATGTGAATCTTGAGTTGATTGAGTGAATACTGAAGCAATAGCAGGGCAATCAATGTTCGGAATGCACAAAGGAACACAAGGCATACACCTGCGGTTGTGTCTAACCGCATGCGATAAAAAAATAAAAAAATGAAACTTCCCCTTTGATGTCGGCAATCTCGATCGCGAAACAATCAGCGTGGATTTGCTTCACTGCTTGTATGTTAGTTACTAGTGACATGATGAGTTCAACTTTAGAGTTTCAGAGGGATAGCGTAAGTGACAGGTGAGTTAGAGGAAGGCCGAATTTTACAACGCTCATTCCTGTAAAATCCTCAAGTGTAGTGGTCACATCATTTATTGCCGGCGGCACGTGTTTCTGCCTTACTGGCCGCGTGACTCACTACCGTGAGTCTTGATAACAAGTGTGGGGAAACATTAGAAATTTTATATTTGAGTAGGGATCACAGAAAAAAAGGAAGGTCATCTACACTTGCGGCTATACTAGGGAGGGAGGGAGGTCATCTGCATTCTCACAAGGGAGGTCATACTACAATTGAAATGCAAAGTCACCAACCCGCTTCTTTTTCAGCTATGTTTTACCAATTATATAGTGTTAAAAAATGAAGAACAGTATGTGAAGCGCCTCTGCAATCAATTCAATCACTACAGAAACTATGGTTGAACATGTACCCTAACTATCAATTGTGAAGTGACAATATTGCTTCAGTTCCAGTTATGCTCCACCCATTATACACTTGTTGGAGCCTTAAAGACATATCCCAGACATATTGTGGGGTGAAATGGTTCCTAAATTTAAAGCGCCAGCCATTCCTGAGATGCAGGCAACCACAGTTGTGAGCTTTTTCTTTGGCTTTTTTCCGTCTTATTCTGCTTCATTTTTGGCACACTCTATAAAATTGTTATAAAACACAAAATTAATGCTTTATTCGATCTTGTTGAAATTGGGCACGCTTAAAAAGGATCTAAAGACAACTTCTAGTACAAAGTTTAGAGCAAATCCAATGAAATCTTTAGGAGTTATGACCAATTATTTCACATAAAGAGATCAATTTGTTGTCACACTTATGCTACACAGTAAACCACTTCAAGGAATGAGTTGAAATTGGTTTGTAGCTACAGATTAACTATCATAAGTGTGCTTTGAAAGAAATCCAGGGAGACATAAAACAAAACCAAACATGTGTAACAATTGTGTAACAATTGTGCAATCAAGTTTCGTGGAAAAAATGTTTTCATGCCTACCAGGCAAACTGCTTAGAAGAATTGAGCTGAAAATCAGTATGTAGATGGATTAATCATTATAGAAAGGCCTTTCAGTAGTGTCGGATTAAAAGCCACTAAATTGTAAATCTAAGTAAGCGTAGTAAGTGTGTGATCATACCCTATTAGAACATTTGACTGCATTACTAACTTAGTCTATTGGAACATTCAGCTACATAGCAAGTCACCCTGTAAAGAGTTCAGCTACAAAAAAAACCAGGCCTGCAAAAATAGGGCATGTTAGCATATAAAATTTTTCTTCAATTTCAAAATTTAATGACTCAAAATTTTTAATGCCATCACACTATAACCATACCATTTTCCTTCCTCGTTAAACATTTAACTGGCTTTATAATAAAAGTTGCAGAAAGCAAATATTCTGTTCAGGTACTGAGATATGATGTGCGATGTGATGCCCACATACCCTGTTTTTGCAGGCCTAGATGCACAGAGAGTTTAGCTGCAAACAAGTCGCCCTGCAGAGACTTCAGCTGTGTTACAAGTCACTCAGTATAGAGTCTACAAATCAGCCAGTAGAGTTCAGCTACATTACAAGTCACCTAGTTGAGAGTTTAGCCAAGTAACAAGTCATCTTGTAGAGAGTTAAGCTACGCAGCAAGTCATCTTGTAGAGAGAGGGTTCAGCTACAAACAAATCATCCAATAAGTTCATGTAACAAGTCACCCTGTAGAGAGTTCAAGCCACCCTGTAGAGTATTAAGCCACCCTGTAGAGTAGAGTTGGGCAATATTGAATTTTGAGGCATGCGATTATTGCATGAGTCATATTATATGCATTTTAATGCAATTATTGCAATATTGCATGTGAAAATTGAAACACAACCACATAGTTTGAAAAGTCCATATGACTGCTTGTTTTCACTGAGAATTAGTTTACAAATACAACTTCTTTGCTAACAAGTTAACCAATTGACATAGTTAACAATAATATGCACAAACTGTATAAAATATGAGGTCTAGAAGAGACAAAAATTAGATGATAAATGTGATAATTATTGTGAAATGCAATAAATATTGCCTATGCAATGATATTGCGAAGGCAAAATACATGCGATAATGGTACTGTGAGCACTTGCTTAGGCAATATTGGTGATTTATTGAAATTATTTCCCAACCCTACTGTAGAGTATTAAGCCACAATGTAGAGTATTAAGCTACATCAAAAGTCACCCAGTTTAAAGTTCAGCTACATTACAAGTCACCCTTTAGCTACGTTACAGGTTACTCTGTAGAAAGTTCAACTGCTTTGCAGCAGTAAAGACATCCTGTAGAGAGTTTAGCTACCCTGTGGAGAGTTCAGCTACAAACACGACACCTGGTGACTTGTAACACAGCTGAACTCTCTACAGAGTGATGTAGCTGAACTCTCTACATGGTGACTTGTAGTGTAGCTAAACTCTCTTCAGGATGGAGCTGAACTCTCTACAGGGTGACTTGTAACATAGCTGAATTCTCTACAGGGTGGGTTGAACTTTCTATAGAGTAACCTACTGAACTCTGCTATTTAACATAGCTGAATGGTCTAAAACAACACATAGATGACTGCACTATTAGAGTATAACAATCACACACTTGTAACACTCAATTGGCTTTCGCAGTGATTAAAATCTTTTAATCCACTACAAGGTACTTCTATGATGATTAATCTACTTGTACATTTATAGCTCATTCTTTTAAGTGGTTTGCATGGTAGGCATGGTAAGTTTTTAACAGCAAAACACGATTGTTTGATTGTTACACAGTGTTGGTTTTACACTGTATCTTCAAAGTCTTTATCTTGATTTCTACCTCAACTTTTTACAATAGTTAACCTATCCATGTACTGATTTCAAATTCTTGCCATAAGTGGTTTACCCTGTAGGCATGACAACATATTTGTGTCATTTTGCAATAATATTGTTAATATCTCCATGGCTGTTTATAATATTCAAACCAAACTTGGTACCGAGATTCACCTTTAAGCCCCCTTTATGTGTGCCACATTTCAAGGAAATCTGTTTATTGGATAATGAGTTTACATTTTATGGCAGACTCTGTAAGTGTGCGAGCTCATAATGCAGGAATGCAGCACCTGGAGCGACTGCACTCAAATTTGGTAGTGAACTACTGAAGGTGGAGGGAATTTCCGTAGCATAATCATCTCATTTTGCAAAGGCAGCACGGAACTACATATGCATGAAAAATTGCATTATGTTCTGTTAATAACACACTGGTATAGTGCACCAGCTTCTTGGGCCACACCACATAACGTGTCTTGAACAATGCACATGTCACATTAATTTTATGTACTGTGTATTTTTCAAGGATTACTGTACCTTAGTTGATTGTGATATCATTGAAGGTGCTTGATATACTGCATTGTTAAATGCAGCAGCACTACCAGGTGTGCCTGACACTTTGAAATTTGATACATTAGCATCTGTAAAATGAATGCAGTACATACACACAACTATGTCATATGTAAATAGTCCACATATAGGTGTTAATAATACGTATATACATCTAATCACTAATCTGGCATACGTACAGTATCTACAACAATTAATACTGTTTAAAAAGTAAGGCATAAAAATCATCACAGCAGTGACAACACATACACTAAATCAGTGTAAGTACCATGAGTTGATTCATTGCTATCAGGTAGTTTTTCATGGTTACTCTGTGATCTTCTCATCCACACAAACACCACCACCACCACCACCACCACCACCACTACTACAATGATTATAGCCACTACAACTCCTCCTATTATTCCCCCAATAACAGCTCCTGATGATCCTCCTGATGATCCACTACTATTACTACCACCAGACCGAGGTGTTTCTAAGTAACAGTATAACATAAAGTGTACATCATAGCAGTATATGAAGCACAAAGGTTAGGAACCTTTGTCAAACTATATTAACCAAAGTTTAGTATTAAGCATCATTTAGTATGTTAGTTACTAGTAAGGATAGCCAAGGTTAGTGTTTTTCTACTTAAAAATTGACTTGGTGGTATTGGCTGGGTGCAATCAAGTGCCTTCAAAGTGACCCAGAATGTCTGCAACAAGGTTCAATGATTTTTAAAAGCTATCAAATGGTACGGTAGTACCGTTTAAGTAGGGATTGTGGTGAAAATTTTGAGCGCTGCCCACAATTCTGCCTTTAAAAATCATTTTTAAGCGATGAAAATCACCTTTACGGTAGTACTAGTCCATATAATATATAAAACAGCACTAAATATAACAAAACACTTACAGGTGGCTGGATATAGAATTTTTAAAAATCGCCAAAACTTGAATTTTAGTCTCACTGCCTCACTGCTTCACTCACTGAGCACAGTCACAAAGCTAGAGGCCAAACGAAGCAGCACATGGCCACCATTTTACACCAAAATAACAAACTCACCAGTGGGATGTGCCTTTTGGGGTTCCGATGAGTGTAGGCCCTCTGTGCCTTGTCTTTTCTTTTATCTTCAATCAGGCTGCTTGTCTTCTTCACCCAAAAAAACCATATCGAGACGATAATTTTCCGTATAAACACTTCCTTTCAGCAACATATATAAACGCCACAGATTATTTCAGAGGTGGACTTTAGAAGCACTTCAGTTCTGGCGCTACTATAAGACTTGATACACTGTACGTGCAAGTTCACGATTGGGATCCTGTTTGCAATAGGTTCATTACCTGCCCATCAATTAAAGATCTAGGTGGACTACTAGTGATAAAGTATGGAGACCACACCTTTTAACAATCTAGCTGTTTACTTAACAGCAAACAAAATGACCTCACCCCTCATTGGTCCACACCTCTTGCTGACTCGGAATATCAAGACACACGATATGTCGTGCGGCCCAAGAAGCCGGCGCGCCACACCGTGAGTATATTGACAGGAAGAAAGAAAACTCAATTTTCACACCTATGTAGCTCTGTGATCCCTTATCCGATTGGAACCAAATTTGCTACAGACGTGCCGGCCAGTTATGGGAGTCTACATACCAAATGTGAAGAAAATCGGTCCAGCCATTTCCGAGATACGAGCAAACAAAATTTCGTTTTAATTTCTTCGTTTTTTTCTTCTTCTACTTCTTCATTTCGCACACTTTGCAAAATCCGCCATAAAACACGAATGCGTGCTCCAATCGGGCTGAAATTTGACACACTTGAAGGGCTCATTAAGGCGGATCTCAGTACCAACATTGTCAGGAATACGATGGACATTCACGGAGTTATGATCGATTATTCACGTAAAATATGGTCGAAGGTCTGTCACGCCCACAGGGTAAACCCCTTGAAGGAATGAGTTGAAAATTGCTATGTAGATGGAGTAACCATCGTAGGAGTACCTTTTAGTGGTTTCAAAAGAATCGAGATAAAGACCATGGAGATATGACACAAAACCCAACCTGTGTCACAATTACGCAATCGATTTTTATGAATAAAAAAACTATTAGTTTTCACGCGTACCAGGCAAACCGCCTAGAGCAATGAGCTGAAAATCAGTGTGTAGCTGGAATAATCATCATAGAAAGTCCTTGCAGTAGTACACAAGAATCGGATTACAAACCACTGAGTCAGGATTCGAAAGCCAACTATGTGTTGCAAATGCGAGATCGAGATACTCTAATAGAATGGTCACCCTAATAGAGCATTCGGCTACGTTTATAACTTCCTCCATTAAAGAATTATATTACATTGCAAGTTATTCTGTAGGGAATTCAGCTACAACCAGTTAATCTGATAGACAATTCAGCTACAGGCAAGTCACCCTGTAGAGAGATCACCTAGAAACAAATCACCCTGTAGAGAGATCAGCTAGAAGAAGTCACCTTGTAGAGAGTTCAGCTACAAAGAAACCATCATGTAGAGAGATCAGCTGAAAAAAATCACCCTGGAGAGAGTTCAGCTACGAAAAGATCACCCTGTAGAGAGTTCAGCTAGAAGAATTCACCCTATAGAGAGTTCAGCTGCAAATACATCACCCTGTAGAGAATTCAGCTACAAACAAACTGCCCTGTAGAAAGATCAGCTAGAAGAAGTTACCTTGTAGAGAGTTCGGTTACAAATAAACCATAATGTAGAGAGTTCAGCTGCAAAGAAATCACCCTGTAGAGCGTTTAAATCACCCTGCAGAGAGTTCGGCTGCAAACAGTTCACCCTGTAGAGAGATCAGCTAGAAGAAGTTACCTTGTAGAGTGTTCAGCTACAAAGAAACCATCATGTAGAGCAACGTTGAAACCGGGTCACTACTGCTGACCCGGATGACCCACTGACCCGGATAGCAATCCGGGTCAGACCCGGATGTGACCCGGATTGACCCGGATGTGACCCGGATTAATTAAAGCCGAGACTTGTTTCAGCTAGTCTCGAGCGAGCGAACAAGTCTACATTTTGAGCGTTCCATTCGTGTTGAGTAAATATTGCAACTTCAGCCTAGTTGTAGGTTGAAGACCAAAAAAAAAAAAAAAAAGGTCTTCACCTACTGACAATAGCTACTCCTCACCATAGATACCCTCAGTTTCGTGCTACATGCCACACTTACTAACAAATGGGTGTGGCTGAGCGTATGTTGGGATTCGCTAAGTTCACTCGATTGGATGCCCCAGTATGTCACATCACATTTATAAAATACAAAAGAAAGGAATCAAGGGAGCTAGCAGCGGTAGCATAATCGGTAGCACACTGGACCATCACACTGGGATCCTGGGTTCGATCCCCCTCAAGTCAATATTGCACTTTTTTTTCGCCTTTTTGGTTCACCGTCGGTTTTTTCAGTGTCTAAGTTCTGTAGGGTTATGATTTAGGGTGAAAAGAGTGATACCCTGGTGGCATGGAATCGAGTGAACTTAGTAAATCCCGCGTATGTTGGTAATGCGATAAATGGGCGTGGCTCACGAAAGAGCTACGCGATAGCGTTTATAAGTTTCCACGTTGTCAAACGAACAATTTTGTTTCTCACGTGATCCAATCCGGGTCAGACCCGGATAAATTGTAAACCGGGTCAGACCCGGATGACCCAGAGAAAATGTGACCCGGATGACCCGACCCGGCTTCAACGCTGATGTAGAGAGGTCAGCTGCAAAACAAATCACTCTGTAGAGAGATCATCTACAAAAAGATCACCCTGTAGAGAGTTCAGCTAGAAGAAGTTACCTTGTAGAGAGTTCAACTACAAAGAAACCACCATGTAGAGAGTTCAGCTGCAAACAAATCATCCTGTAGAGAAATCAGCTACAAACAAATTACTCTGTAGAAAGATCAGCTAGAAGAAGTTACCTTGTAGAGAGTTCAGCTACAAAGAAACCATCATGTAGAGAAGTAAGCTGCAAACAATTCACCCTGTAGAGAGTTCAGCAAGAAGAAGTCACCTTGTATAGAGAGTTCAGCTACAAAGAATCCATCATGTAGAGAGTTCAGCTGCAAACAAATCACCCTGTAGAGAGTTTTAGCTATGACTCTGTAGAGAGTTCAGCTAGAAGAAGTCACCTTGTAGAGAGCTCAGCTACAAGAAATCACCATGTAGAGAGTTCAGCTACAACCAAATTTCCTTGTGGAGAATTCAGCTACAAACAAATCGCCCTGTAGAAAGATCAGCTAGAAGAAGTTACCTTTTAGAGAATGCAGCTACAAAGAAACCATCATGTAGAGAGTTCAGCTACAAACAAGTCACTCTGTATAGAGATCAGCTAAAAGAAGTTACCTTGTAGAGAGTTCAGCTACAAACAATTCACCCTGTACAGAGATCAGTTTGAAGAAGTTCTTTATAGAGAGTTCAGCTACAAACAAATCACCCTGTAGAAAGATCAGCTAGAAGAAGTCACCTTGTAGAGAGTTCAGTTACAAAGAAACCACCATGTAGAGAGTTCAGCTACAAACAAATCACCTGTAGAGAGTTCAGCTACAAACAAATCTCCCTGTAGAGAGATCAGATAACTTGTAAAGAGTTCAGCTACAAACAAATCACCCTGTAGAAAGATCAGCTAGAAGAAGCTACCTTGTAGAGAGTTCAGCTACAAACAATTCACCCTGTACAGAGATCAGATAGAAGAAATTACCTTGTGGAGAGTTCAGCTACAAAGAAACCATCATGTAGAGAGTTCAGCTGCAAACAAATCACCTGTAGAGAGTTCAGCTCCAAACAAATCACCCTGTACAGAGATCAGCTAAAGAAGTTACCTTGTAGAGAGCTCAGCTACAAACAATTCACCCTGTACAGAGATCAGATAGAAGAAATTACCTTGTGGAGAGTTCAGCTACAAAGAAACCATCATGTAGAGAGTTCAGCTGCAAACAAATCACCTGTAGAGAGTTCAGCTCCAAACAAATCACCCTGTACAGAGATCAGCTAAAGAAGTTACCTTGTAGAGAGCTCAGCTACAAACAATTCACCCTGTACAGAGATCAGCTAAAGAAGTTACCTTGTAGAGAGTTCAGCTGCAAAGAAACCATCATGTAGAGAGTTCAACTATAAACAAATCACCTTGTAGAAAGATCAGCTAGAAGAAGTCACCTTGTAGAGAGTTCAGTTACAAAGAAACCACCATGTTGAGAGTTCAGCTACAAACTAGTGACCCTGTAGAGACATCAGCTAGAAGAAGTTACTTTGTAGAGAGTTCAGCTACAAAGAAACCATCATGTAGAGAGTTCAATTACAAACAAGTGACCCTGTAGAGACATCAGCTAGAAGGAGTTACCTTGTAGAGAGTTCAGCTACAAAGAAACTATCATGTAGAGAGATCAGCTACAAACAATTCACTCTGTAGAGTGTTCAGCAAGAAGAAGTCACCTTGTAGAGAGTTCAGCTACAAAGAATCCATCATGTAGAGAGTTCAGCTGCAAACAAATCACCCTTTAGAGAGTTTCAGCTACGAAAAGATCACTCTGTAGAGAATTCAGCTAGAAGAAGTCACCTTGTAGAGAGTTCAGCTGCAACCAAATTACCTTGTGGAGAATTCAGCTACAAACAAATCACCCTGTAGAAAGATCAGCTAGAAGAAGTTACCTTTTAGAGAATTCAGCTACAAAGAAACCATCATGTAGAGAGTTCAGCTACAAACAAATTACCCTGTAGAAAGATCAGCTAGAAGAAGTTACCTTTTAGAGAATTCAGCTACAAAGAAACCATCATGTAGAAAGTTTAGTTACAAACAAATCACCCTGTAGAAAGATCAGCTAGAAGAAGTCACCTTGTAGAGAGTTCAGTTGCAAAGAAACCACCACGTAGAGATTTCAGCTACAAACAAATCACCTGTAGAGAGTTCAGCTACAAACAAATCACCCTGTATAGAGAGATCAGCTAGAAGAAGTTACCTTGTAGAGAGTTCAGCTACAAACAATTCACCCTGTACAGAGATCAGATAGAAGAAATTACCTTGTGGAGAGTTCAGCTACAAATAAACCATCATGTAGAGAGTTCAGCTGCAAACAAATCACCTGTAGAGAGTTCAGCTCCAAACAAATCACCCTGTACAGAGATCAGCTAAAGAAGTTACCTTGTAGAGAGCTCAGCTACAAACAATTCACCCTGTACAGAGGTCAGCTAAAGAAGTTACCTTGTAGAGAGTTCAGCTGCAAAGAAACCATCATGTAGAGAGTTCAACTATAAACAAATCACCTTGTAGAAAGATCAGCTAG
This sequence comes from Dysidea avara, assembly GCF_963678975.1. NCBI lineage: Eukaryota > Metazoa > Porifera > Demospongiae > Dictyoceratida > Dysideidae > Dysidea > Dysidea avara. The sequence continues at coordinate 37,662,303 of NC_089274.1, forward strand.
AAGAAGTCACCTTGTAGAGAGTTCAGTTACAAAGAAACCACCATGTAGAGAGTTCAGCTACAAACTAGTGACCCTGTAGAGACATCAGCTAGAAGAAGTTACTTTGTAGAGAGTTTAGCTACAAAGAAACCATCATGTAGAGAGTTCAACTACAAACAAGTGACCCTGTAGAGACATCAGCTAGAGGAAGTTACCTTGTAGAGAGTTCAGCTGCAAAGAAACCATCATGTAGACAGTTCAGCTACAGTACAAACAAATCCTGTAGAAATATCAGCTAGAAGAAGCCACCTTGTAGAGAGTTCAGTTGCAAAGAAACCACCATGTAGAGAGTTCAGCTGACCCTACAGAGACATCAGCTAGAAGAAGTTACTTTGTAGATAGTTCAGCTACAAAGAAACCATAATGTAGAGAGTGCAACTACAAACAAATCACCTTGTAGAAATATCAGCTAGAAGAAGTCACTTTGTAGAGTGTTCAGTTATAAAGAAACCATGGAGAGTTCTGTAATAAATATAATATTATGTATTTTATATAATTATGTGGCTCGGCCTGCTCAAATAGGGCATGTGGGCACAAGCTACACCCCATCACTCTACAGGTCATATCTCAGTACTGGAATAGTATATTTGCATTCTGTAACTTGCATCATGATGTCAATTAAATGCTTATTAAGAGCTGAAAATTGTAATGCCATAGCAGAATGGTACAAGACGTTATGAGTAAAGGTGGACCGATACCGATACCAGTATCGGTATCGATGCCGATACCAGTGGTATCGGTATCGGATCGGTATCGGCAATACAAGGTACAGATAACACAGTAGACAATCACCATTTTTACTTAACCATCTCTAAGCTACGTTTCCAGTAGTTAATAACTTAGTTGAGCTAATCAGTAACTTAGTTGAGTTAACAAAGTAGCGAAACAAAGCCTTTGTTACTCTTTTCCAAGTATTGCTGCAATTGCTCCGTGTGTATTCTAATATATTAGAACACGTGAATCCTTTGTAATTAAATGGTAGTGCAGTTGTTCCTCAAGAAATAAGTTTATGACTACTTGGCTTGCTTTATCATGAAAAGGTTTGGTTGATAAGCTGTAACAAACATTGTACAATTATCAGCCGCCCACGCAATTAATTGCCTTATCAATAAGCTTACAAGAAAACTACCTCGAATCAAGAAATTAGTAATCTACCATAATGTTTATCATGTTTAGCTGTTATACAATGAATATTTTAAAACTTGATTGAACTGAGATCAATCAATTACTGTGATATTTTAATAGCTAGCTATGTATCACAACAATGAAATTTCTATAATAAACTTGTCTAGGCTTCAATGTATAGTATCGGTATCGGTATCGGCAAATAATTTCAGTACAAATACTCGTATCGGAAATATCGGTAAAAAGTAGTATCGGTCCATCTCTAGTTATGAGTGATGAAAGTGTAAAAAAATAGGCAAAAATCACGTGCCCACGTGCCCTATTATCGCAGGCCCGGTCACACATATATATAATTTGTATACATTTACTGATAAAATATTTAAAGTACATCTGCTTCATCTTTTCTTCTTCCTGTGGTAAAGATAAAAAAGATAGTTTATAAAAGTCCCAAAGCCGGCCACAGGCTGGCTTTGGGGTATACAAATACAAAAAGAAGTGAAATCTAATCAAAAACAGCTAAGCTGTAAAAATAGGTGCGGCCCCAAAAAGGCCATGGTGAAAAAAGATGTGAAATCCAAGGTGGCGGCCAAGAAATGGCTGTGATGGTAGGTTAATGGTTAAAATTTAATAACGACAATTCAGGTGAATTTTGTGCCAAGACCAAGTGGCACCAAATTCACCTGAATTGTCGTTATTAAAATTTTTACCATTAACCTACCATCACAGCCATTTCTTGGCCGCCACCTTGGATTTCACATCTTTTTTCACCATGGCCTTTTTGGGGCCGCACCTATTTTTACAGCTTAGCTGTTTTTGATTAGATACTCTAATACAACAGTCACTCTAATACAACAGTCATGTATGATATTCTAATAGAACAGTCACAAGTTATATTTAATACAACAAAAATTAAACAAACTAGTATCTTAGCAAATTCAAAAATGAAGTAGGGATCTATGGAACAAAAAGTAGTGAAACAAGAGATGAATGATGGTATTACAGCATAACTCAGTGGGAAAGTCCGCATTTTGGCATTGAGCAAATTATAGCTAATGTGCCAAAGTAGGGACTTTCCCACTGAGCTATGCTGTAATACCATCATTCATCTCTTGTTTCACTACTTTTGTTGCATAGATCCCTACCTCATTTCTAAATATACAATTTTTAAGGTACTAGTTTATAATAGTATTCTGTTGACTGACTACCTAACTGTTGGCATAGATATTATATACTACATACCCAGGATTGTGTACCAACTTCGCTAACACTTATCAACATGTCACTCCGTGTTGTACTTCAATATACAGTCTTCCATTAGTTATCGTAAACGTTTCCTGTAAAACTGGCCTCCTCCTGGTATTTTAATAATACAAAGGATTTAATTTTTAAACATTTAGTAGAGAGTAAAGGATACACTAGTTATTTCACAAGCCCCAAACTTTGTGATATTTTGCCACCATATTTCATCAAGTAAGAGTTCAGGATATATACGCCTATCTTACATTATCTGTCTATATCCACTCAACCAATACCATCATAGTAAGTGACTTCTTTAACCATTTAACAAGAGCTAAGAACCCCAAACATCTCCTGAGCAACACGAAGCGGATACCACTGTTGTACCACTCAACTAGTGCCAATATACTGGCTCTGTCCTCTACTGGCTCTAACTGTAGAAGGTACCAGATATGATGCTGTAGAGCCCCAGTACTGTGCCACCTATAGTACAACACTCGTGTGGTAGACTAATGGTTAACGAGTACAACACGGATTGTTCCCTTGAAAACACAATCCCGGATTGATTGATCGATTGATTGTTAATTTATACTTCACCAATCGGCCATGGCCGTTCCTCCTTGGCAGAGAGACACACATACAATAGTACACCACACAATGCATACATACACAATACAATTACAAGAAAACTTACAATTAATACACATACAAACACTACAACATAAAAAAGGGAAAAAAATTAATAATCAACTACATGTCCATAAAGAGTATGTAAAAGTCACCAGACTGTACAGATGGTAAACTGTTCCACCACATGGTTGCTTTACAGCAGAAAAAACGTCTAGTCTTGTGGCAAAAAATTTGGCGAAAGTGTGGGTGCACAGTATATAATATCTATGCTGTTGGTAACCCATTCCTTTGACACTCTAGATAATAATATGAAAATTTTGTGAACTAGGTAGGTTTGCTCAAAGCAAAGAGGGATCCAGCAATAAAAAATAGTGATACAAGGGTATTACAACTTAGCTACATATGTGGGAAAATCTCTATTAATAATTTAAACAGGCTGTAGAACTAGGTGTCCTGCAGACCTTCAACATTAGCATGTGCTGTGTAAAGCCTTAATTATACAACCAAGTAAGGTAAATGAGGGTATTTCCGGACACTCTTTGATAAAATTGCTCTAACGTTGCACTCACAATGAGTTAAGACAAACTCTAGGAATCGTTTTAAAGCCTATCTTATGGTGCATCTACAGTACAAATGTTGTTTCAATACAGTCAACTGCTGAGGAGTTATGAGCTGAAATTTAACAGCATGTTAAAATGCAACATGCAGCTAATTCTGGACACTTCGAATAACAAGCAAGTAGAGCCTTCCACAGGTTACCAATCCTCTTTTAAAGTATGGAGACTAAAGTACCACTCATCTGCAGCTTATAAATCAAGTAGAAAGTTCATACCCTTTGGGAGAAAGCAGCAGTACGTATTTTTAAAAGTTTATGTAATTTGCAAATATTTTCTTTGTATTTCAACCAAACAGCTATTGAAAAATTGACTGCTACTCCATGGATTCTTATGATTTTTGGTATGCAATTAGCCAAGGGTATGATCTTTCTATAAATCTTTAAAATACGAGCTTGAGTTGCTTAACATTTTCAATGTTTTTGAACAAATTACCAGTGATTGCGCTACAAATTCTTGTCAAACTTCACAGTGGAATAACGGATTCGCTTCAATTTTGGTTTGTAGATAGGCCATAGGACACTGCATTAGCATGTCCCAGGGATCCTACCATTGTTGAGAACGATCTAAGTGTCCGGAATTAGCCACTGTCCTGAATTACCCGCACTTACCTTACTAAGAATAATAAGAAATATTAATTTAAAAAAAAATTATTACGTCATAAATAATAGCTAAATAAATAATTAAATAATTAATGTTCTCGAAAACTACAAGGCTTAGAGACATGGGGATAGATTTGCCTGTGAATGAAGGCCCAACCATATAATAAGTATGTCTGTTCGTACTGATGACTTGACTGCATGTGTAATTCTATATAATACCCAGTACCACACCCTTGCTTAATTATGCACCTATCAATGTAATGCCTGACTACCACTGACATGGTCTGAGGGTAGGGAAAGGTCAGGGATGGTGGAGAATTGATCGCTAAATTTCCCTGACATAGTGGGGATTTGTCTTCACTAAAGAAATTCACTCTGACAGCAAAGGTGTGTGCTTTCAGTTTAGGAAGGAGTGTCTCAGGTACATGCTAGCTAGCTACTACGTTCATACTAGAAACCACTCAAAACTAACTCATCACTAGACCAATGCCACATGACCATACAAATCCCCTCCTAACCCCAGTATTCCCAGGGTTTCAGGTCAAGACTTGGTTGGGGTTTGCATTGCCAGTAGTTACTTGTAATTTTCAGCGATGTAAATCCCCACCTCAGCCAGTATCAGTGGTAGACGGGGATTACATTGATAGGCGCATTACAGATGGCACGACGGAGAAGATTAGTAAACGTCCAGTCAGCAGAGTGATTGCAGGAGAGCCAGAGGTCACTTTACATGTAAACAACAAGATTGTACAAGTCAAGGTACAAGTATGTTTAAATGTAGTATGTTTAAATGTTTGTAACTGTGTATTCTCGTTATTCTCGAACGTAGTAGCTAGCTAGCATGCACCTGAGACACTCCTTCCTAAACTGAAAGGACACACCTTTGCTGTCAGAGTGAATTTCTTTAGTGAAGACAAATCCCCACTATGTCAGGGAAATTTAGCGATCAATTCCCCACCATCCCTGACCTTTCCCTACCCTCAGACCGTATCAGTGGTAGTCAGGCATTACATTGATAGGTGCATAATTAAGCAAGGGTGTGGTACTGGGTATTATATAGAATTACACATGCGGTCAAGTCATCAGTACGAACAGACATACTTATTATACGGTTGGGCCTTCATTCACAGGCAAATCTATCCCCGCTTAGTTCATGTCTCTAAGCCTTGTAGTTTTCGGTAGTGTGTCGTGCGGCCCAAGAAGCCGGCGCGCAACACCCATAAGTATATTGACAGGAAGAAAGAAAACACAATTTTCGCACCTCCGTAGCTCTGTGCTGCCTTGATGAAACAAGACGATTTTTGCTGTGGACACTCCCTCCACCTTCAGCACTCCACATTCCAAATTTGAGCAAAATCGCTTCAAGCGTTCCCGAGATATGCGACTTCAAAAATTGGCTTAGTTTCTTCATTTTTTTTCCTTCTTATTTTTCTTCCTCTTTTCGCACACTTACAAAAACTGCTATAAAACGCAAACGCAATATCCGATTGCCTTGAAATTTGGCACACTGAAGGGGGGTATAAAGGCGCATCTCTGTACCAACTTTGGCTAGAATACGATAAACAGGAAAAGAGTTATGAGCGATTATTCACAAAAAATAACACCAATATGTTGTCACGCCTACAGGGTAAACCGCGTATGGGAAGAAGCTGAAAATCGGTGGGTGAATAGGTTTAACTATTGAACCTCAAACCTTTTGTGGTTTGAAAGAAATCGAGCTGAAAACCAGGAAGATACAACAAAAAAACCAACAGTGTGTAACAATTACGCAATCGAGATTAGCTAATAAAAAACTACTACTTGCCATGCCTACCAGATAAACCGCTTGGGGTAATGCTTTGAAAATCGTTGTATAGATGGAGTAATCATCTTAGAAAGGCTCTTCAATGGTGTAGAAGAATCAGACTTAAAGCCACGGAGTTATAACACGAAATCCAACTTGGTGCAGCAAGTGCGAGATCGAGATACTCTAATAGAGCAGTCATCCTAATAGAGCAGTCGCCCTGAAGAGAATTCAAGAGATCAGCTAGAAACAAGAAACCTGTATTGAGATCAGCTACACACAAGTCACCCTGTATAGAGATCAGCTAGAAGAAGCTACCTTGTAGAGAGTTCATGTAACTATGGAAAGAGATAGTTCAACTAGAAGAAATCACCTTGTAGAATTCAGCTACGAAGAAACCACCACGTAGAGAGTTCAGCTACAAACAAATCACCCTGTAGAGAGATCAATAGAAGAAGTTACCTTGCAGAGAGTTCAGCTACAAAGAAACTATCATGTAGAGAGTTCAGCTACAAACAAATTTCCCTGTAGAGAAATCAGCTAGAAGAAGTTACCTTGTAGAGAGTTCAGCTACAAAGAAACCATCATGTAGAGAGTCCAGCTGCAAACAAATCACCTGTAGATAGTTCAGCTTCAAACAAATCACCTTGTAGAAAGATCAGCTAGAAGAAGTTACCTTGTAGAGAGTTCAGTTACAAAGAAACCACCATGTAGAGAGCTCAGCTACAAACTAGTGACCTTGTAGAGACATCAGCTAGAAGAAGTTACCTTGTAGAGAGTTCAGCTATAAAGAAACCATTCTTTAAAGAGCTCAGCTGCAAACAAATCACCTGTACAGAATTCAGCTACAAACAAATCACCCTGTAGAAAGATCAGCTAGAAGAAGTTACCTTGTAGAGAGTTCAGTTACAAAGAAACCACCATGTAGATAATTCAGCTACAAACTAGTGACCCTGTAAAGACATCAGCTAGAAGAAGTTACCTTGTAGAGAGTCCAGCTACAAAGAAACCATTCTGTAAAGAGCTCAGCTGCAAACAAATCATCCTATAGAGAGATCAGCTAGAAGAAGTTATCTTGCAGATAGTTCAGCTACAAACAAATCACCCTGTAGAGAGATCAGCTAGAAGAAATTACCTTGTAGAGAGTTCAGCTACAAAGAAACGACCATGTGCAGAGTTCAGCTGCAAAGAAATCACCCTGTAGAAAATTCAGCCACAAACAAATTGCCTGTAGAAAGATCGGTTAGAAGAAGGTACCTTGTAGATCATTCAGCTACAAACAATTCACCCAGTAGAGAGAGCATCTAGAAGAAGTCACCTTGTAGAGTGTTCAGTTTCAAAGAAACCACCATGGAGATTTTTGTAATCAATCTATGTATTATATATATAATTTGTACATTTACTGATAAAATATTTAAAGTACACCTACTCATCTTTTCTTCTTCCTGTGGTAAAGAAAAAAAAGATAGGTTAAAAAAGTCCCAAAGCCGGCCATAGGCCTGCTTTGGGGTATACAAATACAAAAAGAAATGAAATCTAATCCAAAACAGCCAAGCTATAAAAAAAAGTGTGCGACCCTCAAAAAGGCTATGGTGAAAAAAGATGTGAAATCCAAGGTGGCGGCCAAGAAATGGCTGTGATGGTAGGTTAATGGTAAAAATTTTAATAACGGCAATTTAGGTGAATTTTTTGCCAAGACCAAGCGGCACAAAAATTCACCTGAATTGTTGTTATTAAAATTTTTACCATTAACCTACCATCACAGCCATTTCTTGGCCGCCACCTTGGATTTCGCATCTTTTTTCACCATAGCCTTTTTGAGGGCCGCACACTTTTTATTACAGCTTGGCTGTTTTGGATTAGATATTAATATCATTGATAAAGCACATAAAACCCTTATTTATAGCTACATATAGCTTGCTACTCTGAATACTATGACTATATACTTTATTAGAGTGATTGACTGCTCTATTAAATTATCTCAATCTGAACGTGATCAGTTTCCGGAAACCTCAGAAACCCCCCTGGAGCCGCCCGTGATAATGTATGATATTTTGAGGCTACTACTGACCATTATCACCTATTGTCATCACCTTTGTATAGCTTCTACTAACCATTATCACCTATTGTCATAACTTTTGTACAGCTGCTACTACTAACTATTATCAACCAATACAGTGGAATCTGTTAATCAAGAGACTTGAAAATGAGGATACCTACATAATCTGGACACTTGGTAATGGTCCTAAAGTATCCCTTAGTATCAGCGTTGTAAGTGGGCCAGGTAATCTGGATTATCCGGGTCATTTGGGTCACATTTTGTCCGGGTCAAGTGGGTCTTATCCACTTCACTGAATATCTGGGTCTGACCCGGATGAGATCACGTGTGACTATGAGTTAACAAGCTCGATTGTATTGATGGAAATGCAGTTGTAAACACTCAAGAAACTTACGTGGAGCCACACCCACCATTCAGGAATATGCTTTGCTGCCTGCGCGGGGTATGTAGAGCCACACCCTCTTATTGGAATTGTACCAGCTGTGCTCTGTGGGCATGCATGCATCACCAGATCCATGTTGCTACTTGAAATGTAAGTAACTAACTTCTGGAAATTATGTAGCTGCATGTAAACTTATGTGGAACCACCCCCACTTGATAGTATGTATGTGGAGCCATACCCACTTGATAATATGTAGCTACTCACTTCTTGCAGACAATTTTTTTATAGTATAAAAAATGTGGGGTTGACTAGTGGAACTTGTGGACTTTTAATGTTGCTCTTGGGGCACGCCTCTATTTTAATTAAACTGGGTCACATGTGAGTCAGATCCGAGTCCCATCCGGATTACTATTCGGGTCAGTGGGTCAAATGGGTCAACAGTACTGACCCACTTGCTTAGCATGTAAACTGGCCTGAAAAATCAGGAAACCAGGACGCTTTTTGCTCAGTCCCAAGGTATCCTTAATACACAGGTGAGAAAAATAGCGTCAAAAGACCACATAACAGACAAATTTGTCACAAAAAAGCTGCCAAAAATGAAAAAATAGTGGTAGCAGAAAAGGTTGTAACCAAAAGGTTTGGAAAAAGAAATAAAGTATGAAATACATCAAGGGGCGTGATTTCCATGTCGTTTTCTACAGAAAAACTGTAGCTGATAATTATACATACAGTTAGATCATTAAAGTGAGCAGTCATCGTGCTCTGATCATTAAGAGTGCTTTTATCATTTAAGATAAGGGTGCTATTTGAATTGCTTAGGCTATTGTAAGTAGGATGTAGCTGCACTTATACAATGATCACTATGTACTAAAAGCAGAGGACAGTGAGTTATATATGTGATGTCTAAATACACTCCTCTAAGAAACGCGTCAATATGGAATGGTATGGCTTTCTTGCATGCATGAAGAATAAATAAGTAGTATAGCGACACAACCAAAACAATGTGTACTTTTTTATAAAAATAAAACCATGAAACCTCCTCATGACATGTATTTTAGATATAGTGCTATTGCATATTTGTCCTTTGGTGACCTATATGCTCATTTTACATAGAAATTTATCATTTCAGTCTTAAACTCCCTGAGGTATGAATTAACTTGTTAAAACATATAGTATCAAAGCAAGAAATGTCTTGAAGTCAAGAGGTGATTTAATTCCAAAGTTTATATTACCCATGGATATCTGTTAATTCACCTGCCCATGGGTAATTTACACCTCAAGAGCAGGTAAATCCAAAGAATTTTCTAGCTGGTAAAAGTGATTATAACTTTGAAATGCAATCACCTATTGAATTTGTTAAGAGTACTGCTAAACTGTTACATTATGATGCTACCATAAGCTCAACAATTTTAACAAGTTGATGCTGTGCTACTTTGCCACGCAGCTCATTTGGACAATGAGCTATAATACATTATTCAATTAAGTTAATGTAAATTTTGTAATTCTTCAATTTATGCATTGCTAAGGAAGCGTTTGTTAAACAAACTGCTTTTATTAACACATTATGCACAGGAAAAATCATCTAAACTGTTTTATAGTTTGACTATTGTGTTTTTTCTCACAAATTCTCTCACAAAGCCTAAAGTTGTTCTTCATTTTTGCTCATGTATGTAGAGGATATGCCCCTTTCAACAAAGGGCAAGGATATTCCTGGTAGTGCATGAGGCCTGTACCATTGTTTTTCAGTTGTTAAACGCCTGTGAAACTTGAAGGGAAGATAATTCACAGAGTCTGAGGAGAGTCACCACACCCGTATTTCAGACCACTGAAAAGAAAACACCTCAGAGCAAAGTTTATGTGTGCAGAAGTTCAATACAGACTTCGTTTCGCTTTTATTTCTTACGTGCAAGCTGCTTTTACCATATAACGAGAACAAACATAGGTAGATAGGTATGCACACAAAACACACTTTTACGAAAACAATTTTAGTTAACCAGGCATGTGCCTGGTTTAAAAAAACATACAGGTGAATTTACCTCCTCCCTCCTAGCATACTCTATGTATATACCAAGGACACTTACCATGCCCATGGATGGGCATATAAACCAAAGTCAAGGTACGTACATGACACCAGCACAAAGTAGCTGTCACTGTCAGACCAACAATTTCCACTTTTAACTTGCCAGGTCTGTTTTTGGCAGCTGGTTTTCTGTCTGCATGTAGAAGTGTGCCGAGATTTGTCTATATCTCAGTGTTTAATTAGAGCCAATGTCAAAGTATTGCACTACATCCAAAATAGTTGGCAGTACAAACTATGTGCCAACTTTAATTTGATGCTTTTCTTCCAAAGTGAACAAAATCACAATATGTATGCTGCTCTACTACTAATTTTAAGCAAAACTTTAAATGTAAGTCATAGCAAGAGTATCAAGACACACGGTAGTGTGTCGTGCGGCCCAAGAAGCCGGCGCGTAACACCCGTGAGTATATTGACAGGAAGAAAGAAAACGCAATTTTCGCACCTCCGTAGCTCTGTGCTTCCTTGATGAAACAAGACGATTTTTGCTGTGGACATGCCCCCCAACTGCAGCACTCCACATTCCAAATTTGAGCGAAATCGCTTCGCGCGTTCCCGAGATATGCGACTTCAAAAATTGGCTCAGTTTCTTCATTTTTTTTCTTCTTATTTTTCTTTTTCTTGTCGCAAACTTACAAAAACTGCTATAAAACTCGCACGCCATATCCGATTGCCTTGAAATTTGGCACACAGAAGGGGGATATAAAGGTGCATCTCGGTACCAACTTTGGCTGGAATACCATAAACAGGCAAAGAGTTATGAGCAATTATTCACGAAAAATAACACCAATATGTTGTCACGCCTACAGGGTAAACCGCGTATGGGAAGAAGCTGAAAATCGGTGGGTGAATAGGTTAACTATTGAACCTAAAACCTTTTGTGGTTTGAAAGAAATCGAGCTAAAATCCAGGAAGATACAACGAAAAAACCAACAGTGTGTAACAATTACGCAATCGAGATTAGCTAATAAAAAACAACTGCTTGCCACGCCTACCAGGTAAACCGCTTGGGGTAATGCTTTGAAAATCGCTGTACAGATGGAGTTATCATCTTAGAAAGGCTCTTCAATGGTGTAGAAGAATCAGACTTAAAACCACGGAGTTATAACACGAAATCCAACTTAGTGTAGCAAGTGCAAGATCGAGATACTCTAATAGAGCAGTCATCCTAATAGAGCAGTCATCCTAATAGAGCAGTCACCCGAAGAGAATTCAAGAGATCAGCTAGAAACAAGTAACCTGTATAGAGATCAGCTACAAACAAGTCACCCTGTAGAGAGATCAGCCACAAACAATTCACCCTGTAGAGAGATCAGCTAGAAGGAGTTACCTTGTAGGGAATTCATGCAACTATAGAAAGAGATAATTCAGCTAGAAGAAATCACCTTGTAGAGTTCAGCTACAAAGAAACCACAATGTAGAGAGTTCAGCTACAAAGAAACCACCATGTAGAGAATTCGTTTACAAACAAGTCACCCTATAGAAAGATCAGCTAGAAGAAGTTACCTCGTAGAGAGTTCAGTTACAAAGAAACCACCATGTAGAGAATTCGTTTACAAACTAGTGACCCTGTAGAGACATCAGCTAGAAGAAGTTACCTTGTAAAGAGTTCAGCTACATAGAAACCATTCTGTAAAGAGCTCAGCTGCAAACAATCACCTGTACAGAATTCAGCTACAAACAAATCACCCTGTAGAGAGATCAGCTAGAAGAAGTTACCTTGTTGATAGTTCAGCTACAAAGAAACCATCATGTAGAGAGTTCAGCTACAAACAAATCTCCCTGTAGAGAGATCAGCTAGAAGAAGTTACCTTGTAGAGAGTTCAGCTTCAAACAAATCACCCTGTAGAAAGATCAGCTACAAACAAATCTCCCTGTAGAGAGATTAGCTAGAAGAAGTTACCTTGTAGAGAGTTCAGCTACAAAGAAACCATCATGTAGAGAGTTCAGCTGCAAAGAAATCACCCTGTATAAAATTCTGCCACAAACAAATTGCCCTGTAGAAAGATCAGATAGAAGAAGTTACCTTTTAAAGAGTTCAGCTACAAAGAAACCATTCTGTAAAGAGCTCAGCTGCAAACAAATCACCTGTACAGAATTCAGCTACAAACAAATCACCCTGTAGAGAGATCAGCTAGAAGAAATTACCTTGTAGATAGTTCAGCTACAAACAAATCACCCTGTAGAAAGATCAGTTAGAAGAAGTTACCTTGTAGAGAGTTCAGCTACAAAGAAACTATTCTGTAAAGAGCTCAGCTGCAAACAATTCACCTGTACAGAATTCAGCTACAAACAAATCACCCTGTAGAGAGATCAGCTAGAAGAAATTACTTTGTAGAGAGTTCAGCTACAAAGAAACCACCATGTAGAGAGTTCAGCTGCAAAGAAATCACCCTGTATAAAATTCTGCCACAAACAAATTGCCCTGTAGAAAGATCAGTTAGAAGAAGTTACCTTTTAGAGAGTTCAGCTACAAAGAAACCATTCTGTAAAGAGCTCAGCTGCAAACAAATCACCTGTACAGAATTCAGCTACAAACAAATCACCCTGTAGAGAGATCAGCTAGAAGAAATTACCTTGTAGATAGTTCAGCTACAAACAAATCACCCTGTAGAAAGATCAGTTAGAAGAAGTTACTTTGTAGAGAGTTCAGCTACAAAGAAACCATTCTGTAAAGAGCTCAGCTGCAAACAAATCACCTGTACAGAATTCAGCTACAAACAAATCACCCTGTAGAGAGATCAGCTAGAAGAAATTACATTGTAGATAGTTCAGCTACAAACAAATCACCCTGTAGAAAGATCAGTTAGAAGAAGTTACTTTGTAGAGAGTTCAGCTACAAAGAAACCATTTTGTAAAGAGCTCAGCTGCAAACAAATCACCTGCACAGAATTCAGCTACGAACAAATCACCCTGTAGAGAAATCAGCTAGAAGAAGTTACCTTGTAGATAGTTCAGCTACAAACAAATCTCCCTGTAGAGAGATCAGCTAGAAGAAATTACCTTGTAGAGAGTTCAGCTACAAAGAAACCACCATGTAGAGAGTTCAGCTGCAAAGAAATCACCACTGCCCAAATTTCAAGGCAATAGCTCTTTCCAATCTGAAGTTATCAATTGTCAAAGTTGGCAAATTGGATGTGTGTGGAAGGCCCCTTTTCGCAAATCTGGTCACATATGCATTATATATATAATTTGTACATTTACTGATAAAATATTTAAAGTACATCTACTTCATCTTTTCTTCTTCCTGTAGTAAAGAAAAAAACATAGGTTAAAAAAGTCCCAAAGCTGGCCATAGGCCGGCTTTGGGGTATACAAATACAAAAAGAAATGAAATCTAATCCAAAACAGCCAAGCTGTAAAAAAAGTGTGCGGCCCTCAGAAAGGCTATGGTGAAAAAAGATGTGAAATCCAAGGTGGCGGCCAAGAAATGGCTGTGATGGTAGGTTAATGGTAAAAATTTTAATAACGACAATTCAGGTGAATTTTTGTGCCGCTTCACAAAATTTACCTGAATTGTCATTATTAAAATTTTTACCATTAACCTACCATCACAGCCATTTCTTGGCCGCCACCTTGGATTTCACATCTTTTTTCACCATAGCCTTTCTGAGGGCCGCACACTTTTTTTACAGCTTGGCTGTTTTGGATTAGATATATTATATACTCTTGGTCATAGATACACCCAACAATAACAACTGTAATTTTGAATGAAACACATGACGTGTATTTTCACAGATACAGTAGCCATCACTACCATCCCCCCCTTACTCTCGCAAAACCTTGTTTCACCTCTCCCTTTGAGTAATTTCTTACATGAATGCTTAATTATGATTAAAAAATTTTTTGAACATAATTCCCACACCACAGTGCAAGTATACCATGTGTTACTGTGTTTCTGAAAACAATGTGTGCTACAGTAGTATGCAACATTGGAGTTTTCTGTTTTGATGTTAACAGTATGTTCGTGCTTCTTATAGAAATTATTATACTACACAATATTATAGCATATTTTGAAAGTATTTTCAGTATTCTCCTGTATGTATGTTTGCCACACTAAAAGTGAAATTCATAAAGGAAAACAGTTTAGGTAATGGTAGGGTAAAATATCTGCATTTACACACATTCAAAATCTGTGTCACTAACAGTTGGCTCATAATTATAATCTATACGAAGCAGCCAAGCTGTTAAAAAAGGGTGCAGCCCCCCAAAAATTCCAGAGTGAAAAAGATGTGAAATTCAAGGTGGCAGCTAAGAAATAGCTGTGATGGTAGGTTAATGGCAAAACTTTTAATAACGACAATTTTAGGTGAATTTGTGTTGCCTACTCCAAGTTTCACTAGGATTCAGCACCAAATTCACCTGAATTGTTGTTATTAAAATTTTTGCCAATAACCTACCATCACAGCCATTTCTTGGCTACCACCTTGGATTTCACATCTTTTTCACCCTGACTTTTTTGGGGGCCACACCCTTTTTCACAGCTTGGCTATTTTTGCATAGATATCACTTCTTT
Source organism: Dysidea avara (assembly GCF_963678975.1). Classification (NCBI taxonomy): domain Eukaryota; kingdom Metazoa; phylum Porifera; class Demospongiae; order Dictyoceratida; family Dysideidae; genus Dysidea; species Dysidea avara. The sequence continues at coordinate 37,677,366 of NC_089274.1, forward strand.
TTGTATCTGTATACTCCAAAGCCAGCCTATGGCCAGCTTTGGAGCTTCCCTTACTTGTCTTTTATCTTTACTGCAGAAAGAAGGAAGAGTTCAAGAATGGAATTCTTATGCAATTTTGTTTATTATATATAATCATTTTTAAAAAATAATAACATATGTGACTGAATTTTGGAAAATCATTCCAAATAGCACATTAGAAGTTTTGAGATAAATGGTTTTAAAGATTTCAAGTCAGTATATAACTCGACAAGGACAAAAATCATGCGTATGAAATTTGTACAAGATGTGCATCAATCTATTACCTTTCAGACCACTTCCAGCACTTGTAGCTGCTTGTAGAGTTCCCACCAAATAAGATAGAAAATCTGAGCAGTTGGATGAGCGAAGTAGTATCACGAGTACTCACAAAGGGGAGGAGGGTGGGGGTGGCAGAGTGGGCAAGAGATAGACTTCAAAATGGAGGAAGACTATGATTGAAATCCAGAAACAAAATTACAGGGCTGTGCTGGCTTATTAGTGGCTGATATGCAGCAAAATATTTAGAAAAATGTTTGGCCAACATTTTCACACCATCCACCAGTAATCCACTGATTCGTGCTAAGCCAGACCCTTCACAAAACCTGAAGCCACCATTTGAGCTCTCCACACCACCCAGAAAAGATGTCTGTTAAAACCAGCCTCGAGTAGTTTGAGTAGTACTAAGGGTCAAGACTAGTAGTACAATAGTGTGGCAATCCACTGGTGTTAGTTTGATGTTACTTGATGAGTGATTTGGAATGGATTTGTAAAATCTGGTCACATATACAGGTTGGTTGGCTTCCCTTCAACTACAAGGTAACTTGTTTGTAGCTGAACTCTCTTACAGAGTGACTTCCAATGTAGCTAGACTCTCTATAGGGTGATTTAATGGAGCTGATCTCTAGTTACAAGATGACTCGTTTGTAACTTGACTTTCTACAGGGTGACTTGCTGTAGCTGACCTCTCTACACGGTCACTTGCTAGGTGATTTTTTGTTGCTGAATTAATTCTGTACAAGGTGATTTGTTTGTGGTTAAACTCTCCACAGGATGATTATTTGTAGCTGAGTTCTCTACAGAGTGACTAGTTGTAGCTTAACTCTCTACTGGGTGACTTGTTTGTAGCTGAACTCACCACAAGGTGATTTGTTTGTAGCTGAATTCTCTGTCGGGTCTAGCTTGTAGCTGAACTCTCTACAGAGCTACTTGTTTGTAGATGAACTCTTCACAGGGTGATTTGTTGGTTACTGAACACTCTACTGTGTGACTTGTCTGTAGCCGAACTCTCTGGAGACCTGTTTGTAGCTGAACTACCTACAGGTGATTTGTTTCTAGCTGATCTCTATAGGGTGACTTTTTGTAGCTGAACTTTCCACAATGTGACTTGTTTGTAGCTGATGTCTCTACATGGTGGCTCTTTGTAGCTGAAAACTCCACAGTGTGATTTGTTTGTAGCTGATGTCTCTACAGGGTGGCTTTTTTGTAGCTGAATGTTCCACAGGGTGATTGGTTTGTAGCTGAGCACTCTACAGGGTGACATTTCGTAGCTGGACTCTCTACTGGGTAGCTTGTTTTAGCTGAACTTTCTATTGGGTGACTTGTTACATAGCTGAACTCTCTAATAGAGTAACTTATGGATGATGCTGAACGCTCTAATAGGGTGACTGTACTATTAGATTATCTCGATCACGTACTTGCTACACATAATTGGATTTTGTATCATAATCAGTGGCTTTTGCTCCAATTCTTCTATGTAACTGCAAGAACTTTCTATGCTGGTTTTCAGCTCACTCTTCTTAGCGGTTTACCTGGTAAGCGTGAAAACTAATAGTGCTTAGTTTTTTATTCATGAAACTCATGCACAATACAACAGTTTAACCAATTTTTTGAAATTATGTAGTGTGGTCCAATATGTATGCATGTTTTGGCCCAAAAACCCTAGGTTATTTATTTCACTCCACAAATAGCCATGTATATACCGAACACACCTCAAGTCTCAAGTCGTTCACAGCTGATGTTGTGATAATGAAGCCTATAGTAGGCTTTTGGAATGTGCAATTTTGCAGAACTTTTGATGTCTTGTCCAATCTCCAGCTCTTCTAAAGGTTCTTTCACAAAGACAAGTAAATATTCCACCCAAAGACTGGTTGTTGGCAGCACACAAGTTCTCTCCAATAGGGCACAGCTGAGATATCCCTTCTTGACAATGCTTATACCATGTGTCCCTGTCCAAACAGAGTTCCTGCCAGCTGTCACTTAAATTAAGATTTTGTAAGTCAATAGAAACAAGATTCCTCCAACGCTTTTTGGGTCTATGAGCAGGTCTCTTTTTTTTCATCTCTCCATACAACACAATCTGAGGTAGCCTATTCTCATCCATACGCCCAACATGGCCCAGCCAGCATAAAATAATGTCTCTCCATGATTATCTTACAAATTTGCTCAATGCTAACTTGTCTTGCAAAGCAGCTGAAGTAAGGTGTTGTTGCCACTGTTCATATCTGGAGACCCTTAAAACGGTTCTGATTATGAAAAACAGTCAGATGCCTCACATAGGGAGCCTTAAGAGTCCATGTTTCAGCCCCATACAATAGCACAGCTAACACTGTTGCCTGATACGCTGCTCTTTTAGTTCCCAATGATAAACTTGAATTGGTAAACATTGAAAGTCTTAAGCAGCCAAAAACACGGGAAGCCTTAGCCAGACTACACTTAATATCCTCAGAAATGTCACCATCATCAGACACCACTGAACCAAGGTAGGTAAAATTGTTCACCATTTCAATCTCCCCACCATCGGTTTGTAATGGGGCAGTATCAGCAACACTCAAACCATCACCAGAAGCCATCCCTTTGGTCTTTGGAACACTAACAGTCAGACCCCATCTCCCTGTCCTCCTTACAAACCCTGTAGTGACACTCTCTAACTTATCATGGCTGGAAGCATACAGTGCTAGGTCATCAGCAAACTGAGATTCTGTTACTTTTATAGTGTTAAGTCAAGATCAATCACCGACCAACTTCCTCCTAGGACAACACAGTACATCAACACTAACTTCATCATAATCACACCTCCAGGTAGTCCTACAGCACTAAAGTACAGATTGAATAGTGTGGGTGCCAGGGTGCATCCTTGCCGTAGACCATTTCTAACTTCAAAATATTCAGGCAGAGTGCCACCTACCCTAACTACAGCATGCATACCTTCATGAAAGGACCTAACAATCTTCAACATATACAAGGCGGAACACCAGACCTCTCCAAGACCTTCCACAAAGCATCTCTATGCACCGAATCATATGCTTTTCGTGAGTCAACAAAAAGGGTAAACAGCAATTCTTGGTGTTCGTGTACCTTTTCCAATAGTTGTCGAGCCACAAAAATCATATCACAGCAGCCCCTTCCCTTTCGAAAACCACATTGTGATTCAGGCAAGATGTTTTCTGCAATGTGTTGAAGCCTTTCCTGGATAATTCAAGCAAACAATTTACCAACTACATCCAACAAACTAATGCCACGCCAATTGTCACAGTTCTGTGAATCACCCTTCTTTGGCACTGACACCACTTCAGAATCCTTCCAGTCTGCCACTACTTCACCATCCCTCCAATGTTTTGCATCAATTGCAGTAGCCACACACAACACACACACGCGCGCGTGCGCACACACATGTACACGCACACACACAACACACACACAACACACACACAATACACACACAACACACACACACACACACAACACACACACAACACACACACACACACAACACACACACATGCACAATCACACTATTGCATGTTATACAAATTGCAAGACGTGCTGAAACCACTGTACTAGACAACAACTTACTTCTTTCACAACTCCATCCTCCTCCACTTGTCATCCATATTACTGATCCATCACTCAACACATCACACACATATGATGGGTCTCCACTACCATTAAAACCTTCTTCACACTGTAGATCACACATTGACTGATATGTGCTACTACAAGACTCAGCCAACATGCCGTTCATTGGTAGTGATGATGAGAGACACTCCATGATGGTACAGGATACTGGTGATCCACTCCAACTACCATCAGATTGACATGTCCTCTGAGGACTACCAGTTAGCTCATAACCAGTGTTACATGTCAAATTTGTCAAATTACAAGTGTCTTCAAAAGAAAGAACTCCATCATCTCCCAGTGAACAACAAATCATTTCAATACTAGGATCAGTGAGTGTAGGACACTGAACTACAATTGTCAGTTTATCAACATCCGTAATTCAGAAATGATTAATGGTCTCACTCACCTCGAATACATACTGTATCATTATCACTCCAGCTTCCATTACTCTGACAGGTGCTAGTGTCATTACCAGTTAGCTCATAACCAGTGTAACATGTGAAGCTACAAGTATCTCCCTCATAACCCATTCCCATACTACCAGAACTACATGATGTTATCTCTCCATTGGATGGGGTTGTTAAATCAGTACATCGAACATCTAACCAAATGTGTATCAATAAGAAAGAACAAATTAAAGGTGGTTGATAATTAAGTAAAGTAAAAGGTAAAATACACAAATATCTACATATGTATGTATTCTATTGAAGCGCAAAATACTTAGGAAAAATAGCTGTCATCATACTCACCAAGTGTGAACTGGATTAATGATTGTGCTCCACTGCGAGTGGTATTAGCATACTTAAGATCAAGTGATGTAGCAGTAGATCCAATGAATACATAGAACACATATCCAGGTGTTGTTATATCCCTAATTCCATAACGAGAATCAGATGGATTATAAAATCCTATAACATCTCCTGATTGAAATTGTATTCTGTTATTACCAGTGAGAGGAATGTTTGCTTCTAGGAAAGCTAACTGAGTATTGAGATGACTTGATTGTATCTGAAGTTCATCAACTAAATTATAGAGTTGTGAAGATGGTTTTAGTCTCCATATTTGTATATAAGGAAAATTATCTCCAGTACCATCAGATATTATCCTAACCCTGATGTTGGTTATCCTACCATTACAAGTAAAATTGAGACGTGGAACAATTACTATTCTGTTCTGATCAATTTCATCACTACCAATTTGCTGAACATCATCAACATCATATATACAAGTTTGTCCACCTGTCGAATGTACACCACAACAGTGAAGAACAGAGTAAAGGACATGAAAATTATCAATTTTAATTATTGTTTATATAGATAATTTGCTAGCATTTTTGATAATGCATTAAACTGCAGGAAATATCTAAAGCAGAGCCAAGACTTTGAATACCAATAACTAAGATATCCTATAGCTTAACAGTCTTCCATGTATTAATCAACAGGATTTTTCACAAATTACATCATACACAGTTTACAACCCTCCCCTTTTGATCGTCTCATGCTTTAAAATAAAACTTAATTACACAAATATAAACTACACAATACTCACCTGAATATATCACACTGAACATCAATAACACTACCAAATACACTAGCTCCATATCACCAATAGCTGTAACATGTAATGATATTCTTGTTACATATCATTCTATACATTAGCAATAACAAGTACATACCTTTTCATTACATACAAAACATATTATACAATAACACAATAGGTTATCTCTATAACCTATGACCTTGCTACATATGCATTAAAATGACTGACAATGTAGACTTGTTACAATATACTTGTACAACCAAAGACAGATATTTTATCACATGTTACTAATGAATATGTAGCTACTTTGTGTATGGGATGTATGTGTTTACATTTTGGTCAAAAGTTTAAAGCTGAGTTTATGGAGAATGGCATGTTTGAGAATGTCTTAAGCTACAACAATAACCTATTGATGGTTTGTGGTGACCACATGCTACACCTCAAACAAACTTTAAGCACCAGCCTATGTACTTGTACTTGTCAATTATGAAAATGCAATATGTAGAGGTATCTTGACATATGAGATACATGAAGCTTCTTTAAAAGCATCTGTTTCATACTGTACTTGACTAGAGACAATGTATACAGTATGTATGAAGAAGATTTCCATGCATGAAGAAGACAATACTTAGTAAGACTGAAAATGAAATATATAGCAAGTGCAGGGGGCAGACACTTATCAAAATCTAATAGGTACATGCCACTTGTGAGTTATATTGTAACGTAAACTGATGGTGCTGCATTTAGCTTCTAGCCTTTCAACTGTTTTCACAAAGGCAGGCAGGTCCAGATCATAGACAAACTTCCATAATTTTTTAAAATTTTGATATTGATGCTTTGTATAGTATTAAAACTATATATTTGATGTTAAGATTCTTTCCTGAAGGTATTTTTCGACTTTGAAGATTTTAACAATACTTTTTTGGGGAGCACTACCTACCTACTACCATATTGCACGGTAAAATTTTTTGTAAATTTTGTGAATAGCATGAAATTCTGAAGCAATGAATAGTATCATGAAGTAACTAATCTATGGCACTCTTGCTGCTACAATGAGATGAGAAGTGAAATCTTTGCAAGTAGTGTTGTATACATTACCAGACAATGTTAGACTACTTTTTACAGTGAATCGATCATGTACATAACCTCTCCCTTTTGGAAAATGAAGGAGCATTTTATCTAGTCTCACATGGCCGCGTGGCCACTTATAATCTCTGATCAATAAGTCCTCATCCTGAAAGAGAGGTCTGGTTACGTGAGACTACATTTTCTCTTGCACTGGTATTATTGAATCTATCATTGCATACACAACACAAATGTATTTCTACCACTAATAATGCAGATTTCATTTCTTGTTGTGCTCTAATTGTCCCCAAAGCCAGCCATAGGTTTGCTTTGAGGTTCATTTTTACCCGTTTTTCTTTAGATCTACACACACGATGGTGATTGTTGAAGACAGAGGTTATAATTGTAAGCACATTTTTTGAGGACTTCTAATAGAACACACATGAAATGTTCTAGAACAATCTATGGATTTCTGTTGGTAGATATATACCTTTGCTAGCTGGAATTTTCATTTGTAAAATAAAAATTAGTGAAATGAACAGCCATGATACCAGTGGCTTAGTGGTTAAGGATTGGGTGTGAACCCTGGTTAGCTTTTTAAACATTTTCATGCACTTTAGTAATTGTGGTGATCTATTAGAGTATCTCAACCTCGCACAATTTTACACTTTACTTTGTAACTCTGTAGCCATTACTCCTTTGTTTCCAAACCATCAAAAGGCACTATCATGATGGCTATGCTTACAACAAATTTCATAAGTAGTTTACCCTACAGCCATGACAAAATTTTGATAGTTTCTTATGGGAATAAGCGTTCATAGCACCATAGACATTTATCAGATTCATAGCACACTCAGTACATGAACTCACTTTTATTATTATTATTATGTTCATAACATGTTGATTGGTGTGGCAACACCCTGGGTGGTGTACACTTGACAGATTCGAGCAGCGCACACCATTGGGGTGCAAATACCACTTACGTACCATGAATTTCATGTGTGCATACATATAAAATACTATATAATATTTTCCTAGCTATACACACCACCCTTACAATGCACCTAGCTCTATTGCCTACTTTTGCCTTAATTCTAACCGCAATAACATTTTCTACAAAGTCATAAAGTGTATACAACAACACCAAACAAACAAACACTCATGCAAATATTTACCACATAACATTCTACAAATGCATATAATAACACCAAACAAATAAACATTCATACAAATATCAATACACAAGTACTTCGTTGAAAGGGCAACTGAGGAAATCATTGGAGTAGGGCATAATAACTTTTTACACAAGCTAGGCAGATAAGAATTTTGGATAGGGTATAATACATTACTGGTTTAACAGTTGACCATGGTCTTCCAATAAGTATGTAGTACAAGATTGCAGCAATGCACAGTATATGCAATGCAACACAACATGATAGCAGCAACAACTGAATAATCATATAAGGGTCATTCCATGTCAAATCAACAAGGAATTTAGGGTCACCTCTCGGATTTTGATGAAACTTGGTGTGTTTGTAGTACCTATGGTGCTTATCACTCATGAAAATTTTTAGCTCCATACATTCTATAGTTTCTGATTTATGACCACAAATATTTTGAATATTTCATGAAAATTTGGTCCATCTCTAGTTACAAAATCAACTGCAACTTTGTACTGTGTAAATATTTTTAAACACACTTTTCAGTGATGGAAGACTGTTGATTGACCTTTCCAGTGATCCCTAAATTATGGGATATCTACTTAATTATGGTTCAAAAGTACTTCATTGAAAACTTTAATCCCTTATATTTTGAAAAGTGCAGCTTTAAATTTTTCGAATTCTTTTGTGAATAATGATTGGGTCATAGTCTATGTTTGATAAAAATGTTGTGGTGGGACCACAATGGGCTCAAGAGATATAATGAATTATGTTGTGGTATGCAGTGGAATTTGCAGTCTATTATTGCTGTATTGGAGTGTACACCTCCAATAACCACTTACAACAAGGCCATGCCAAGTTTGTCTTACAGAGTGAAGGTGTCTAGGTGCATTGCAACCTGTATTAATGACCACCTGTATTGAAAGACCATCTATAAGCTGTAGCTAATTTATACTTTAATTGGATATTAATGTATAGCACCAAAGCATCAACCCTTTCTAGCAAATCCAAAAATGGTCCTTATTAGACAGGTTGACTATAAATGAGATTATCATGCGTCCATAAACACATTAATGTTGTACCATCTCTTCAGTTATACCTTATTTATTAAGTAAAATCTTGTCGTAGTGCACTCACATACATATCCCCACTCTACACTATTCAAGTTACGTACATGGCTGCATAGGTACAATAGACCTCCTCAAAAAGGATACCTGGGCACCTTAATAGCCTCATGATCTTACTTTATAATTGTACGTACATTTTGGGCCCAAGACAAGTCTGTGGTTTCTCAAAAATGAACACTTCATCAATGGTCCAGGGAATAGAAGAGTTACACTATATACAGTAGATGTATTACTTGTACCAAGAGTTTTTATATTATTAACACTTGCTTGCACCTCAATATGTGATTTATAGTACTGTAATTACTAAAATGGTTTTTCAAAGTATTTTGGGTTGACGCTTTGAAGATCAGTACAGGCAGATGTTGAGTATGTGGTCAGCATGTCCTATGTGAGTATGTGCATGAGTTTATGACTTGATCTTCAAAGTGGTCATGAATGTAAAGTAATGTAGTAATTAATTTCACATATTGAGGTACAATTAATGCATGTATGGTAAAACCCCTCCATTGCTAGGACCATAATAAAATGCTCATATTACAGAAGCCACAGACGTATCTTGGTCTAAATGTATGTGCACCACTAGAGTGGGAGTACAGTGTATAAACAGGTGTCCTGGTTCTCAAGATATCCAGGTATCCCTTCTGAGGAGTTCTGTTGTATGTATCTATGTAGCCACATACGCAACTTAAATATGGCTAAGTCTACTACAGTGGTATTCAACTTAATAAAGAAGGTATTTGTGAAGAGATAGTACATTTACATGATGTTCATGGACACATGGTGGTCAAATCAGTAATTTATAGTCAACCTGTCTAATAAGGACCATTTTTGGATTTGCTAGAAAGGGTTGATGCTTTGGTGCTATACATTAATGAAGTATAACTTAACTGCAGCACATAGATGGCCTTTCAATACAGGTGGTCATTAATACAGGTTGCAATGCACCTAGACACCTTCACTCTGTAAGACAAACTTGGCATGGCCTTGTTGCGAGTAGTTATTGGAGGTGTACACTCCAATACAGCAATAATAGACGGCAAATTCCACTGCATACCACAACATAATTCATTATATCTCTTGAGCCCATTGTGGTCCCACCACAAAAATTTTATCAAACATAGACTATGACCCAATCATTATTCACAAAAGAATTTGAAAAATTTCAAGCAGCATTTTTCAAAATATAAGGAATTAAAGTTTTCAATGAAGTACTTTTGAACCATAATTAAGTAGATATCCCATAATTTAGGGATCACTGGAAAGGTCAATCAACAGTCTTCCATCACTGAAAATTGTGTTTACGAATATTTACACAGTGCAAGGTTGCAATTGATTTTGTAACAAGAGATGGACCAAATTTTCATGAAATATTCAAAATATTTGTGGTCATAAATCAGAAACTATGGAATGTATGGAGCTAAAAATTTGCATGAGTGATAAGCACCATAGGTACTACAAACACACCAAGTTTCGTCAAAATCCGAGAGGTGACCCTAAATTCCTTGTTGATTTGACACGGAATGACCCATAAGTTAAATTTAGCGTGATTGATTTGGTTTTGCCATGAACAGATAATTAGCACTTCATTCTCCCAAATTTCCTCCTCAGTTTCCTATCACCCCATGATAGCAATACTGGTATTGCACATTCACATGCACGCCACACACACACGTGCACACGCACGTGCACACACACATGGAATGGGAAGAACACGTACATCCAATGGGAAAATACCTGTAATTTTAAGCCTTAGTAATAGAAAAGAGCGGTACATAATGTTAATACACACCCCTAAGTCCTGATTCTAAGATTTTACAATCTAGCTATACGGTTCAGTATAAAAATAAGTTATCTTTGTTGTGCTTGTCAAGGGTTGCTTTAAACTCGATGGTTGATGCTGTTTACTCTGTTACTCTTTGCTTGGTTGGTGCTGTTTACATGGTGAAATTATGCACATTAGGAACATATAACAGTCATAAATTGTGCTTGTTGCAACAGCATGTGATTTTACGTGGAATAAAATGATAATTAAGTAGCTCAAAGTAGCTCAAACATATATTGTGGTAAGAAAATGTATTGTAAAGGCCACCAATAGTGACAGATAATCAGCAACAAAAGAGCAGAAAGTCAAGTTGCTTGTCTGACCCTGAAACACGGTTGCTGGCCATACACATGCTGTATATCGGTAGCTAGAAACAGAAGAAATGATATATTTATATTGGAGCATAAACTGCAGTGAATGTGTCATATATGAAGCAATTGTCAAAATACCATGAGACTACATTGCCTGGTAGGATTACACAACCAAAAATTGTGCACTTTTTCATAAAGCCATGAAACTTTCCACATAAATAGTACTCCTCATGACATGTAATTTTAGATATAGTGCCATCGCTGAGTTGACCTTTGGTGACTTTTACGGCCATTTTTGTACAGAAAATTGATCATTTTTGTCTTTAACTCCCTGAGGCAGTAATTAACTTGTTAAAACATGGTACCAAACAAAATATCATGCTGATAAAAAACAACCTGGTTTTTATTTGAAGTCAATAGGTGATTTCATTACAAAGTTATGATCATTTTTACTAGCTGCAAAATTTGATAAATTTACCTGCCCTCAAGGTATGAATTACCTGTGGGCAGATTATTATGCATAAATTCATCAAATTTTACAGCTAGTAAAAATAATCATAACTTTGTAATGAAATCACCTATTGACTTCAAACAAAAACCAAGTTGTTTCTATCAGCAAGATCTTTTGTTTGGTACCATGTTTTAACAAGTTATATACTGCCTAGGAAGTTAAAGACAAAATTGAGCAATTTTTTTGTACAAAAATGGCCGTAAGAGTCACCAAAGGTCAAATCAGCAATGGCACTATATCTAAAATTACATGTCACGAGGAGTACTATTTATGTGGAAAGTTTCATGGCTTTATGAAAAAGTGCACAATAATTATTGCCAATTTTGGGGGCTACGCCGCTATACTAGATGTAGCATAACACAAGCAAACAGCTGGGGATGCCTGCAAGCAGAATCAAACATTAATGTCCTAATGATGTAATTCATAGTATTGTGTGTGTAAGTGAACAGATCATACTCATACTGCTAAAAGCAGAAATCATACATGCCAACACAAATGCAACATCACACATACAATAACACATATGCAATGACATGCATGTAATGATACACTTGCTACTGCAATAAGCTATAGAAATGAACATGTGGCATAGCTCACAAAAACTACACATAAATAAATGAACATAGTCTGCGGGTAGAATCCCTGCAAGCTTAAAGTTCACAGCGATCTGCGGGTTAGCCTACAAGTGTTCAAATAGCTTCGAGAACCTATGCATTTCATCCTGGTTGTAGATATGACCACAGGATCACCACCTCCATTAATGAATTTCTCAGAAAGCTTGTCAGAGTACCACTCACTAAATTGCGCTTGTAAAACAATTTAACAGCTTTGTTTACAGAAAAATCCATGGGCTGTAGGTATCCTGTGCAATTTAATGGTTAAGTACAAAATGTATCCAACTCCTTTAATTTGTCAGTTGTTCAGTCATCTGACCCTTGAAATTATCAAAGATAGCTAGTGACCCTTAAAATTATCAAAGATAGCTAGTGCTGGATAGTCATCATCTAGCTGCATGTCTTGACGAACATGATCTACAAAAGAGACAATTACTTCTCTTATGTGTTGCAACATGCCTCCTCGATTAGGGCTGTTTGTAATAAGCTAGTCTGCAGGGAACTCAAATGGTGGGTGACACCTGGCAGTGGTACCTCCATAGACTACAACATCTCACCCATGAAGCTTCCACACATGACTGTTGTAATCTGTCCCTTGTCTTTGAAGTCTGCAATATCAATACACTTTTTGCCCCAAGTCCATAAAGCACTGGCAACCAGGCTTGGTTCCAGTTAAATATCAACTCACTTGGGATATCATTCATTCCTACTGCTTCTACCAACTCAGAAATAAATGACAATCTCTAGGTATTCTGGAGCCACCCCCACTCTTTCTTGCCCCCCTTCCCTTCCTGAAATACATTCTCTTTTATAGAGACTTGGCCCATGATACTGATAAGGTTGCCAGTCCACAATTTTAGCCAACCTACTAGCTTCCATTGCCTGAACTATGTGCTTGGCTGCAACAGTCACTTCTGTGTTTAAAGGGAATCCAACTTCTCTCACTTTCAAATATATATATTCTTGAACTGCTAGGACAAGGGTTTTACCCAGCAAAATAGGTGTTCTTTTCTTTCAGTTATCCTCTCCTATTTTTCACTTCCTCTTTTGCTCAGAAACTTATGTATGTAGTCATTCTTTATCCCTCTCATTAATTCTCTTGGCAGAAAATTTTCTAGCTGCTTCAGTTGCCATGTGAATTTTCCCATCTGTGCTTGTGGTTTGTTATTGTACACATAAAACAGAAGCACAAGCAAAATTTCAAGAAGATATTTTTGCTTGCACTTCTGAAAATTGTAAGTTCGACTTTACAATTAACTGTGGTGATTGCACATCAAGGAATAGACGCCAAAAGTTCACCGTAAGGGTTCAGTTACAGATCCTTCTTTCATCATATGTAATTGAGAATGGGCTGTCTTCAATTGACACAAGGCAGCTCACATGATTTTAATTTAGTCGCATGATGAACATTTATAACATCGTGAAAATTTACACAATTTTTTTCTTTGGTGTTTGTGATGAATTGCTAAATTAAATTCCTCGCAACTAAATCTCACTAATATGGTAATGATTTTAGCCTATGTATTACCCATTAAAAATGTGTAAAGATCAAAGATTTTGCTATAGTGTTGCAGTAATTTATGTGTGTTACATAAAATGTAGTACTTCAATATTTGTGACTAGATATTGAAAGCACCAATATTAAATGTACACCAGAGATTCATTATGTTTCAGTGCATTCCCAGCACCTGTAGCTGTTTATACTTTTCTGCCAAGCAAGACAGAAAATCTGATGAGTGCAGTACTCAGCAGTGGTGTCATGAGTGCTCACAAAGGGGTGGAGGTGCATGGTGAGAATCAGCACAGAAGACATATTGGCTATTTGTAACTGGCAATCCACCAGTGCACCATGGATTCTCATCAAATCAGGTCCTTACCAAGGCCAGAAATTGCCATTTGAGTTTGCCACATCAAACAGAAAAGATAGCTCTTAAATTAAAACTAATTTGACTAATGTCTATGCATAAAACCAATAAAAGTACTGTATGGTAGTGTAGCTATCCACTGGTGGTGTTAGTTTGATTTTGCCTGATGTGTGATTTGGATCAGCTTTGTAAAATCTGGTCACATTTACTGTCTTTAAAATATTCATGGTAAAGATTTGGAAATGGATTTGTGCTGGAAAAGATTTGTGTCAACCTAAAAGGCTTTAAATCCAAGAGATTCAAAAATAGATGACACAGTTTAGCCTGACTTATATGTTGCCTAGCTTTGTTACTTTTTATGTATTATCTATTTATTAGTAGTTCAAAAAAAGCAAAGCATATAATACCACACATTGCAATATAGAGCACATTCACTAAAGAAATTACAAATGAGGCGCTTAAAATGCATGTGGTACGCTATAATACAAAAATATCACATTTTCATTCTTTCCACCAGACCTGGTACAGCAGCAACCAATTCATGGTTATGAGGTAATCACTAATGGATGGGTAATAGCATACTAGAAGTACAACCTCGTAGCTGGTCTACTTTCTGATATCGCAATAGAATGCGCCATCTGTTCACCTTGACACATGTTACGATATGACAGGTACTGTGGTGAATATTTCAAAGAGCAGACCAGTTACTCCATTGTGCTTCTAGTATGTCTTTATCCATTAATAGACCATTGCCCATACTGCCACGAATTGGTTTTCTCTCTACCTCTGGTGCCAACAAACTATGGGGCAAAATGGAACAATTCTTCCACGCGTCTTCTCACCATCACAAATGTACTGAATAGGGATGGGCAATTATTCAATAATCGTGATAATCGTGATTATTTTATTGGCAATAATCGACATCGTGTACTTTTCATTGACTAGTGATAATCGAAATCAGCAATTATCGCGTAATAATCGTGGAAATCAGAGATATATTTGCAAATTTTCAATGTAATTTAACCATTCAATTAACAATTCATGATGTGTTTAATGCTTTTCATCACAAGAATTAAGTTGACAATAATTGTGATAATCATGATATTTGTTCATGACAATGATCATATAGCAAATTACCAATATCGCCCATCACTAGTACTGAACAGCCACTTAATTGCAGTTTGGTAGTCACCTATCAATGGAGAATAAAGTATTACAAGGATATGAGCGAAAATAGTATGGTTTCTGAAAAAAAATGACCATGGAGCCTACCAAGTCGCTGCACAAGATGAAGCGTTCCACTGCTACATCAGGGAGTAGACCAGCTACAAGTTCATGTTTCTATATAGTATGTTGTTACCCATTCATAGGTGGTTACCACATAGTCACGAAATAGCTGCTCCTGTACAAGGTCTGTTAGAAAGAACAATAACGCAATTATTTTCTATTGCACCATTGGGGCTTTATCCACATGTCTCAAATAAATGCCGCACATGTCTAAATAAATGCTGCATCTGTGACATCACATGAATACGCCCTATAGTAAATTTGCAATTTGTCTAATGTACATCTTATTGAGCTAACATTTTTACTGAATTAGATTTGTTACTTGATAATAAACATATCTAACAACTTTAAACAGGCTGTAGGACCAGGTGTCCTATAGCACTTGTGCTGTAAAACAAATAAATCAAAAATACAATTTATATCATTTCTGGTTTCCTTTGGTGCATCAAATGCCCCTGAAATATTTGATAAACACATAAAAGAGGCATTGTTATGTCTAAAGGATGATAAATTTTGTTTATGGTACCGTCTTTCTCTAAAGTGCTACCATCTTAATGCCCAATAAATTAAGAGAAATGTGAATCTGTAGAGAACTGTTCAGTAGTAAACCTGTTTGTGGTTTGAAGTCCTAGTCGAATAGAAGCAATTAATAATCTGAAAAAAGTTTTCCCCCACTCCAACTAGTCCAGCTAGGATTATTATGACTGTACTGCTGACTCTGACCTTACTGATAACCAGTGTTGGGCAAGTTACTTTTTAAAAGTAACTAGTTACATATTACATATTACTTGCAGCTGAACTATTTAGTTACAGTTACATATTACCCATAATATAAAGTAACTGTAATAATATTACATATTATATTACTTTGTGTCCATAGCCTTAAGCTGTCACGTGTGAAACTTACACCTTATCACGTGACACGATTGCGTTTGTTGGACAATGTGCAAGTCTTGATATAAGTAAGTAGCTGGTGAATAAGCCTCATTTAGTAGGCTTCATTACTTCGTTGTGGCTAGGCGTTACTCAGTGGGTTACTAACGAGATTAGTAACTTCGTTACTTTCAGTAATAATATTACGTAATATTAGATTCGTTACAGTAACTATATTACTTAGGTAACGCGTTACATTTGTAAGTAAAGTAACTTGAATTATATTACCTGTTTTTATAGCGTATTTCGTTATATTACTTTGTTACCACAAAAGTAATAATATTACGTAACGCGTTACATAAGTAGCGCGTTACTCCCAACACTGCTGATAACATACATCAACTACTACATACATATACACATAACTATTTCAGCATGTACAATAAGTTATAGTTAAAGCATCGCTATGTGTGTGTACATAAAATGCAGCATGAGGGGGCATGCTGAGAGGCTAATACAGCACGAGGCAAAGCCAAGTGCTGCATTTGCATCAAGAAACCCCCGAATGCTGTATTCTTTGTACACACAAGTATACTAGGCAGTGCTTTAAGTATTTTATTGTACTTCCTGGTTGTCTTGCTCTAAGTGATTCTCTTGAGCACCCAAATTGCTTCAGTTTTCAGTGATCGACTATCAGTAAGTAATCTATTCGTAGTGGTAGAACGAACTGGTAGGATTAGTTTGGCTAGTTTGCAATCAATCCAGTAACTATGGAAAATATGGATGATTAACATTTTAAAGATAGTATGCCACAGGGAAGTGTGCATTGACACCTTGGGCTGACAAAAAAAAACAAGTAGAACACAAAGGAGCATAATAGTAAAATCATAATGCGAGCATTTTATGTACTGTGTATGCCAAAAGGCACCTGTCGGGTTGAAACAATAGTTAATGGTACAAAACTCAAGCCCGTAGCCTTAGCCATTAGTGGTCTAAAGGCATCAGTCAGTCAGTCAGTCAATCAGTCAGTCAGTCAATCAGTCAGTCAGTCAATCAGTCAGTCAGTCAATCAGTCAATCACTCAATCAGTCAGCAGAAATTCCTAATATACAGTACTATCATACAACATTTATGTAACTTGTAAAACTTTTAATTTTTCTTTACACTTGTTTATTAACATCATTAATGAGCTTCTAAAATACCACATCTAGGAAATGAAAGATGAAGTTGTAATTGTATGACACGCACCCATCTACTACTTACTAATAAGCAATGTAGCCGTTTGCATGGATTTCATTGCATGTTACACACAGACTCTCCGAACAACAAGCAAAGCTAGCCTAAAACCAATATTCTTACTTCAATGGCATGGTACAAAAGCTTTAATTATTATTGATGATTTTCAACACAAACCATTGGTATGCAACCGTGAAACAACACCTCAGTGTCACTGTCAGTGAAAAGAAATGGGACACAAAGGAAATGATATGTGCATTGGATGTACGTAGTGTGCCAAAAGGCACTTTTGGGCACTTGTTGGGCTGAGCTGCAGCTGACATCTAGCAGTAAAAAAATCAAGCCTGTAGCGTTAGCCATTATTGAGTGATGTCTTGGCTGAAGGTTAGTAGTAAAAAAATTCCTTATTTTATAGGAAGTGTTTCAAGTTTACTGAAGGCACTTTTGTGCTTGCGTGTATCTAACCAATACTGTTAAGACATGTTTCTGGTCAATGGGAAGATTGAAACCTTCATGATACTAGAGGATTATTTTATTTTCATATACAACTGTAACCACAACGTGCTTATAACACATCTGCACATAATTATAGTTTTTTTTTTATCTTGAGCTTTTGTCCCTATAGCTTACCCTTCTGTAGTTAAATAAAGGAAATAAGTAACACAAAATGACATCACCATTAATTTTTAACAACCAATGAAGTTATGAAGCTATTCACATAAAACCAGTGTGCACAGTAAAGATTGCGTACATCCACCCTGGCAAAATGCCATCCAAAATACACCTATAACTAGCTACTGCATTGTTATTATATTAGAGTAGGTAGCTCATCTTCATTGGATATCTACAGACCAGCAATAGGGATAAAACTGATATGATAATTAAAACTATGCATGCATATCCAGACCACTCTTACACTCTGAGTATAAAAGGCTTGCACAGTGACGCATTTCAGTAAGTAACTGCAGCTGCATGTTGGCCATGTTTGGGGACAATGCGGTAAAGCATCTTCTCACTATTTTGTAATGGCTTGTATAGTCAGTTTGTGCCCTCGTATTTTGTTAATAATGTTTGTTACATGAGCCAGCTGTCCAAACATTTAGTAGGTCTTATAAACATCAGAATTGTTATCAAAAAAACGCGGTGATACAGACAAGAATAAGTCCACATACATTTAGTATAAATGATTCAGGCGCGTAAACAAGTTTACAATATAAAACATGTTCCAATACAAAACCATTGATAGTGAACACATGTTCACCTCTTTGATATCATTGTATTTCAAACACAAACTGACTATGGTAAAGCGCATTTATCTTTGTTGAATAAATAGCACACATCTCGTTGGAAACCGCAAAGAGGCAAGGCTGCTAGAGATCCTTCACTCTAACAATCAATGAAGTTTCAAAATTTGTATGCAAATTTCCACATTTCTAAATACATTTCTAGTTCTGTCAAAGCAGCAAGCAAAGTGGTCTTACTGGATAGGGGAAAAGGGTTGAATGGTTTGCTAGTAGAAAGGCCTCTTCCAGTTTTGAACAGTTTCCCTCTCCTTTACTATACTTGAGACAGTACCATGTGTTCACAAGTCATGTGGTTTCAAACCTAGCCAGGCTGTGACAAACCTTCTGGCTCACAAACTGAGCTCAATCACCTATAGAAGGATTCAGTACCTAGCTAGTTTATTAGTGGTCAAATGGCTTCTTTGTAACTACAAACTGCTTGTCTGATTTCAAAAGCACAAACTAGAGTTTGTGGTAGCCTGCAACTAGCCTCTGTGGCCTGCGACAACACTTGAGATTGATAAACAGTTTGCTGCATGTTTGTATTTTACTAAGTTTAGCAAATCTTGGAAACAAACCTGGCAGCAAAGGTACATCTTCATTTATTACAATACGGCACATTAGAGATGTTTAGATGAAGTGTGGTATACATAGCCATCATTTTTAGTCTCTTTGTGTTGAGCATTGCCGGCATTTGCCTGCAGTGTTATCATCAGTGCCTGCAATGCTGAAAGAACCAAACCTCTCCTAACTCTTGCAGTGGTTCTGGCACAATTGTTGTAATACCAGTGAGTTATGTTTCCATATTATTTTATATGCCCCCAATAAAGATCCCAGCAATAATTGCACACAACAATACAAGTGGTTGCAGCTATATCGAAACAAGCCATCAAACAGTCATTTGAAATTTACAAATTTTTGAAATAAATTTATAAATTTCCAGTCACCAGTGACAATATTCTACAAGTGAAGGACAAAGTTAGAGCTTATTAGCCACCAACTCAATTCACTAAGTCAATGTTGAAGAACCAGCATTTAGTGACCAAATGTTACGGCCTTTGTGCTGCGAAATGTGCACAATAAAAATTTGACCCAAAACATGACAACCGTTACTAGCCTGTGTCATCACAAGTGTAAGCATTATCTATGGTGCAAGTCTTTGCTATTTATTGTACAAGCAGTTTTTACGCCACTCATTGTTAATTTTATGTTTCAGATTAGAAAGTTAGTCTAAACCAAAGTGGGCAGGCAGCTCATTATTGATTATTCATTACAATCTTACATGCACCTGACTGTTTTATTATTAAATCAGTCAGTGTGCCTCATAATCAACTATTGCTAAAACTTGGTATATCTGACAATGTATGGCTTCAGTTTAAATTCTACCTCCTACACTATCAACAGTGCGTAAAGATATATAATCAATTTTCTGATTTCCTACCAGTCTTATCAGGGATTCCCCAGGGCAGCATTTTGGGCCTTCTGTTGTTTCTCGTTTACATTAACAATCTACCAGACCATGTATTGACTTCAATATTACTACTATTTGCAGGCAACACAAAGTGCTTCAAGACTATAACTGATATAAATGACAGTCTAGATCTACAAAAGGATGGAGATAAATCAGATAATCTAGATGGATGGAATATCAACTCTGATCTACTGTTCAATCTTTCTAAAATTTTATTCATGTCCTTTAAAACCCATCTGCAAACATCCTACTCTACAGGCAACAATGTTACATCCAAAGTTTCTACTCATAGAGATCTGGGTATCATTATTTCATCAGATTTAGACTGGGAACCCCACCACCAACACATACTATCAAAGGCTTATCAAAAGTTAGGCTTATTACAATGTCCTTTTTCAACAAACATAACTAGATACATCTATATATATCACTCAATTAATGTTTTACTTTACACTATGAAAACCATACCTATTAAGAGATATCAGACAACTAGAACAGCTTCAGCTTCAGTGTCATGCAACGAAGTACATATTGAATGACTATACCAGCAACTATAAATCTCAATCAAAATTTTGCCTTCAATGTACGTTTTGGACATCTGTGACATAATGCTTTTATCAAAAGCCTAAAATAAAAGCCCCTACCAATACATTAAATATCATTGACTACGTTAAATTCACTTCAGGAAACACACAGCTATAAACTGCAATACGTAAGTATAGCTGAGCGATAGTGGCAATCAATCGATTATCGTGATAGCTATTAACAATCATGATCTTGATAGTACACTATCATGCTATCATGATTACTTATCCATATCTGTGCTTAGTCAAAAACCTGGATAACAAAAGCAAACATGATAGTGTTGAAGTTCAGAAAATTGTAAAATACAAGTAGCTTGAATGTGGACAACAAAGATAGCCACAGATAACAACTGTAATACTGACACATAACAATTTTTAGTGGAGTGTTAGAAAAGCAGATATGTGGTGTGTATGTAATTGGAGTATTCATGTGTTGTTTACATGAAGCTGAGTGTCTTTAATAACTGCTAGTAACTATTGTGATACTATCACTATCGTAATATAAAACTAACTATCAATCGTGATTATGATAGTTGTACTATCGCTCAGTTCTACACGTAAGAAATACCAATATTTGCAGTAGCAACTTCTATTTCAGCAGACTCCCTCATATATGGAATGTTTTACCGATAATAAATTACACAATCTTAACACACCTACTATCAAACTTACAAACTTTCCTTGGAATCGTTTAGAACAGAATTTTGACCCTGACAACACGTGCACTTTTTCTTTTGTCTGTCCCTGTAGTAACTGTAATAAGTCCCCCAAACCTCGACTTTGATTACCTGTAACCCTTGCTTTAATGAGTTTTATATAATATGAGTAACTGTAACTAATCTTATATAACTACTTATTCCAGGCCACTGGCACTGGATGCCAGTAGACCTTCAGCATACACTAGATTTTAATGACTACTAGTGATTATACTGTACATATCTTGTTGTATGTATGCTGTAAAGCAATTAATTAATTACTTAATTAATTAAGTTAACTGAATGCTTTATTAGAGTATCTCAATCTAAAATTAATCATTAAATTACCTTAACTAATGATGCTAAAAATACTGGCTATCATTTTACAGCATAGCAAATGTCACTAGTTTGCACCTCAGAAACAGTGGTAAAAATGTAAGTAATAGTTCTTAAAAGGCTTTAGCAATAACAGACAGCTTGATTTGGCTTTAACAATGCATGGAAATCTGGATGAGAAGCAAGTAATCAAGTTTGCCTGGCCTAATGACCAAATTTAGGTGGTGAAACATAGCAATGCAGGCAGGGGATCTGAATGTACAAATGCAATGGATTCCTTAAAAATTTAGGGGCATATGAATAGTGATATTCGCGGAAATAAAATTGTGAAAAAGAGAAATTCGCGAAAATTACATTTCTTGAAATACGGGAACAGAGATACACTGACACTGTATTCAAGGCATTGGTACATCTCACACACACTACTCGACCCTAGATACTATAAGTGATATTCATACTATCACAAATAACTTAGCTATGACGATTATTATTAACCTGACCCGGCATACCTTCAGTTTTAGTTCTCAGCCCCAGTGAATGTCCTATCTAGTTTGAACTTCTTTTGTTTGTTCTTTCACCTTCCCACTGTTCTCGTAAATACTGACCGAATCAATCTGGGTCAACTAAACGATCAAAGCACATAGTTTCGTGCCCACACCTATTTCCTCGAGGGCGGCGCCACTCGATTAAAGCCTATAATCTCTAATTGATAAGCGCCACCACCAAGGAAATAACTATAATTATGCCATAATAAATATGGTTTGGGCTCGAGACTACGCTACAAGTGCCGAGTCGCAATTAGTTAGCCCGTAGCCGGTATCTAGCTAGGCCTACTGCCAACTTTCTTTTTTATAATTAATTCTGTAATCTTGCATGGCTGCAAAGCGAGAAGTCAGTACTCCCTACAATTTGGTGTAAACTGTAAAGCAATAATAAATAAACTCATACTTATTACCCAGCTTTAATTCAAAGAATTATTCAATTCATAACCCACAGTTTGATGTGAAGATTTTCTTTTATTTATTGACTATTATTTACAAGTTACAAAGAGTATAGCCATTGCATTAAAACATCAGATATTCGGTTGTGTAGCATCTAATCTTTGCATCACTCATGGCCCTGGAGAGATAGTCAATTGCACCTTTTGGTCCATTTTCAATTCAAGATCAATTGCACCTTTTGGCCCATTTTCAATTTTCAATTCAAACCTTTATAGTTGTAACAATAACTATTGTTCTTATCACGTACATCCTTGCCACAAGTGTAAACTTTGGTTGCTCTCCCTGCAATAATTCTGGGTGACTTTTCTGTTCACATCAGGAGTGTGGGTGGTTCATTCCAACAGTGTTTCTTGGCACTTAGCAGTGCTTGAGCTAGGTACTGCAATTAAGTGCTTAAACTTGGATTATAATATAAAAGCATTGGCCATGTTGGACAATGACATGATGACCTTTATCAGGCATTATCCGCTGGTTGTTCCCATCCCATTTTCCTAGAATTCTACTTACCCACATGTATAGACCAAAACATTTACAGAGCTGTAGCTATATTCATGGGGTAGAAAATACATGCTGTCTGCATGGTGTTCTGACCTCACAATCAACTTGACAAAGACTAAAGAACTTAATTATAGTTCTGACATAGTTTGCTGCTGATGCTTAACCTTTCAACTACCAGAAGTATAAGAAATACATTCACTAGTTTATCATGCAGTTCATATTGTGAAAGTAATTGTTCATATTATCCATATGGCATATAACTAATTAGTACACAGAGCCTACCTACATGTACATGTGTTTGCAGCGGGGTGTATACTTATACATTGTGTCTGTATGTTGTTTGCAGGTCATAATAAAGATTGTTGGCAGACTCCAAGGAAGCTCCTAGCTTTGCAGCATCTTCACCAGCAATCTCCCTATCCTCATCAGACCAGCCCAACAAGTAGCTATGATTACTAGCCAGTAGCTGTGTGATTTGCTGAAATTGGGGTCTTGATTTTGGTTCGGGGTCCCTGTGTAGAAAACAAAAAACAGCAACATGCAGCATCTAAATCATGCATGCATGCATTGATAGAGCTGCATAGAGAAAGAATAAAAAAGCTTTTGCTGTAAAACCATAAAACTGTCGATCACACGTGAATGTAGCATGTAAGATACATGACTTTAACATTTCAATCCAGTATGGCGAGGGAAAGCCAAAGCTATGAGTTTGAAATTTTCAGCATGGATGCAGCTAACCACAGTCACTTTTCCTGATATAGCGGAGCAACTTTTTTTCACCATGGTGTCTGTAACACAAGACCATGTGTGGTGGCAGAAGTGTGGGGTGAGCAAATGATATATTGACAGAAAAAGGCTGGGCAGGTAATATGGAGTCTCCAGCCTTAATATATAGAACTCTTAAGATCACCAATGCCACTCAAAGTGAAAGAAATACATGTAGAAAAATTGGCAACTGTCCAAGGGTGTCCATGTCTCTGTAACCAGCTGGCCAGTGACATTCCAAGGTGCCAGTGGCTGGCACACATCTCTAGAAATCCACTCATAAAGCAGCCTGAGCAAATAAATGGCACAGCTGTGGTGTAAATGTGTAGTGTATTGGAGCAGTCATCCAATAATGGTAAAAGAATCAACTTCAATGGTGTGTTGCAAAGATCAACAATCTTCAAAAATTTGGTCACATACAAACAAACACATACCAACACCTAATCATCACTCGGTATATAGCTCTGGGACAACCAGGAGGTGGTGGGAGCCTGTATCCAGCATCAACTTTCTGCAGTGCCTACAGCATTAATTTAATGTTATTTGTGAAAAAATGAATAGCACATTCTTACTTCAAGATTCTCCAACCATTCAAATGGTTTACATCCCAAACCCCATATTTCATACAGGACACATCCATAACTCCACACATCACTCTGGACTGAATATTTCCTATAATTTAATGCCTGAATTGTAAAAACAAGTAAACATGCTTTTAGATCACATGAACTACTACCTCAGGAGCTGTCCATTTTACTGGTATCTTCCCTCCTGATGTGATGTAGTAGTTTTCATCAAGTAAATTACGAGACATTCCAAAATCAGCAATCTTTAATGTGGAGATTTTGTGTGTATTCTTTTAGCAACACAATTTAGCTAGCTTACTGTATACCTTGCATGAAAAAGTTTGAGAAACAAGAATATTTCTTGCTGCCAAGTCTCTGTGAATAAACTGTTTACCATTAAGGTAAGCCATTCCTGCTGCAATCTCCTTGCAAAACTTCAGCAGGAGTAATGGTATCTTTACATGAGCAGTGGCCTCACTCCTACATACATTAAGACATAGCATGTGATAAAATTTTGAAGTGTGTGTTTACTAACGATTGTTTCAGTTGCAGTAATACACTTCTTAGATCTCCATTGGGCACATACTCCAGTACAATCATGACAGGTTCATCTGTCACTACACCATGAAGCTTGACCACATTCTCATGATCAAACTGGCACATTATGGCAGCCTCCTGGAGGAATCGTACTCTATCCTTAGTACTAACATTTGCATTTAATGTCTTCACAGCAACTTCTACTTTCTTTTGTTTGGTAAGCTTCCAAATGGCACGAGAAACTGCTCCAAATTCTCCAGTGCCTAGTTCTTCACAGATTCTATATTTTAAAGACAAAATATCTTTGTGCAGCACCTTAGTTTGCTGGTGCTATCATTTACTATATGCACAGTGGTGGACAAGTTACTTAGTCATTGTAAATATTACATATTACATTTTACTTCTGTAGCAATGTAATTCTAAATTACTCCAAATGAAATAATAAGTTCCTTTTGCTATAACCAACTATAGCCAGTTACAGCAAATAAAGCCCCATACTTCCAAACATCCAATCCAACTTCATGAGATCGGCAACCCACAAGGCAGTATTTTCTTTTTGACTGTAGCTGGGCAACTTTCTTTACCTTTAGCTCAGCTCTACAGTTTATTATATAGCCACACCTATAAATGGTTGGACCTAGCTATGATTATAGCCATGATTATAGTTATTGGATGTAACATGCTACTGGGGTTATGTATACAATATTACTGTACGTAGGTACCTATCTTTGTTACACAATAATACTAGTTTTCTAATTAACAGCTTTTTCAAAAGTAACATTACCATACTATGAATAGTACATTATATTACTGAGAAGCCTAAAACTTAATAGCTATTACATAATGCGTTACTTTAGTACTGCATTATTCCCAACACTGCATATGCACACATGATATACATGAGGAAAATTAAATTCAATTGGGGATCATAGGAAGATATACTAGTCGATGTTTAATCCACACCCCACGACTAAATTAGAGATTAAATGTCCACTACAGGTGTAGGCAACCTCCCTTGTTTCACTACATTTTATTTCAATGATTCCTGATCAAACATAAAATTCCTTATACCTGTTTGTTTATTTTTTGTAATATTATTATGACTGGTGAACCCACGCATATTGCAGCAGAATGGAAAGAATAGTGCCAGGCTTATTGTTTTTGTCTGTACACACACCCCAACTATCAGTTACTGAAATAGTGAAGTAGCCTTTATGCTTCATCTTCAGCTACGTATGTTCAGCCCATTATACAGCATTACAAACAAAGAAACACTAGGAGAAGGACCTTTAGTCACAACAGATGATTTCCGTCAAACGTAGGGAAGCCATCATGCAGCGCTACCATGAATCGACACGTTGTGCTATCAGCAAAGATAAATGGGACACAAAGGAGGACACAGGTAAATCCATGAAGCATGCATTGTACGTACTGCAGTATGCCAAAATGCACCAGTCAGGCTGAAGTGACATTGAATGGTAAAAATATCAAGCCTGTAACCTTAGCCGTGATCAAGTTATGCTTATCTGAGGCATCAGTCAGTCAGGCAGTCAGTCAGTAGAAAATTCTATTAAATAAACAAATTTAAAATTTCGTAGCAGCTTTTTGGAAGCGTTTCTGGTAATACTACTGAATGCACATTGGTTATACCTAACCGATATTGCCAAAAAACCATGAAGGTGTTATGAGGCTGGTTTTAGGATGATACTTTTGGCCAAAAAGCCCAAACCTCCATGATCCCTAATATACAGTACTATCATACTGTATGTTGAAGTAATTACCACAAGTTTACAAACTATTTTAAAATACTGTAAGACACAACTGATGAGTGACTATCACTAGATAAAATTTTATATATACAGAAACCCAAGCTGAAAATGTAATTTGCTCAAATTTAGTATATGACAACTAAACGTGAAGAAGTTCACTGCAAAAGTTGATTTGGTAGAACACATCTACATAATATTATGCTTAAATTTTGCTACTGTCCTTCCTGTTAATAATACACTGATGTGGCACACCAGCTTCCTTTAAAACATGACACAACACCATGTATCTTGATGAGAAGCAAAGTAGAAATTTCAATAAGCACAAATGCATGAGTATACTAACTTAATTTCTTTGTGAAACAGTTTGCGGAATCTTTTCCCCTCAAACTCCTCATATATCTTCTTTTCATCATCAGAAGGTTGACAGTACACTGGACCACAATCCACCTTTTTACATGGTGTATCATAAATCTGTTGTTCCATCTCCATGGACTTGCTTAGTTCATCAGGCGCTATCTTGTACACTTCTATTGATGATGTAGATGCATCACATCTGTTTAGGAGTTCATACGTTCCATCAGTATCTGTATCTGATAATGCTGTGTTTAACATTGATTCCAGATGTGCTACTATTACTTCTTTGTTTTCATAGTCCAACTGCATAAGTATTGACAATAAAAAATGTGTACAAGTTATCACCAGACAATATAGTAGCTCTATATGATCTACAACAAAGGAAAAAATGGCACCTTTAAAACATTGCCATTAAATACACTATGAAAGGCATCTTCACAGATGGGTCATAACATCAAGTCTAAGGAAAACCCCCATCAATATTAATATTACCAAAACCTAACTATTACTCTACCTGCCAGCCACAATGCCTGCCTGCCTGACCACAGTAATATAGCTGAAGCCTAAACAATTTATTGTACATATAAGCTCCATTTACGTGACATTAGCAAACTGACATGTTACATGTGTTCCAAACAATATCCAATTTTGTGACTTGCTTATATGTATCTTTTATCTCCAATTCTGGCCATTGTGTTGTTTTCTTTATGTAAGAAGCCTTACTGAGGTTGATAACAACACCTTCATACATGCACATAATAGATATCACAAAATTTATTGAAGTGCTTAAGATAGCTGCACTGTTTTTGATATAATTATCTGTTTTACTAGAGTCATAATCTATCGTGTGGAATATCTCTATCAGAGGATCAGTTCAAGATCAACCTTTAATAAAGCAACCACCCTAATGCAACAGTCATGTACAATATTCTAATAGAACAGTCACATACGTGTATCATACATAGCTAAAAGTAGCTACGTATTTAGAAATTATAAAAATAAAGTAGGAATGCTTGCAATAAAAGGTCAAACAAGAAACATGATTGAGCAATCAAGTACATCTTTCACAAACTGTTTACAAATGAATGATACTTCATTTTGAACAGAACCTTAGATTAATACACAACAGTAATGGTAATATAGCTATACAATGGCGGATCCAGGATGGGGCATTTGGGGCAAATGCCCCCCCCCCCTCTCCACCTTGTGGAGGAGCCAGCCATGCTTCTGATTAAAACAGCTAGTAAATTTTAAGTCAGGCCAACCGAGATCAGTTTAAAACTTATGAAAATATGCACATTTTACTAGCATTTATTACAAATTCACCTGAGACCAAAGCGAACCAAAGTCAAACTAACTGTAAAATAGTCACCCAGCACCTTCGTGCGTACTAAGCTCCTCTAAAAATAATTAT
This sequence comes from Dysidea avara, assembly GCF_963678975.1. Classification (NCBI taxonomy): domain Eukaryota; kingdom Metazoa; phylum Porifera; class Demospongiae; order Dictyoceratida; family Dysideidae; genus Dysidea; species Dysidea avara. Next base: position 37,705,964 of record NC_089274.1, read on the forward strand.
CGTGTTGCTGTTATTTAAGACATTCAGAGCCTTTTAAACAGTTTTAAGACTCCACAACCATCTGAAAAGGCCAAAATGGCAAATACCAACAGTGAGACACCACTAAGAGGTGATTATTTGCTGCTTTAAAAAAGCAGCACTGAACTATAGAGAATATGGTTCTCCCCATGCATGCAACCACCTACAACTTACCCTATTTGTGCCCCTCCCCTAGCCAGCTCCTGGATCCGCCCCTGCTATACATATGTAATTATACTGAGTGCATCAATGACTTCTCCATTCAAGATCATTGAGTGGAAAACATTTAAGGATCAGTTCCACATATTTATTAATCACTGTTCTAAATGTATTAAGGACCTGCAAGAAAGCTTGTGAAGCAGGGAGTCAGATACTTAGAATGATATAAGTGTGGAACATAAAAGTGGGACTCAATAAATGACTTAAAACTAAATAATATTTCTAGAGATACGTATAGTTCCTGGGGGAGAAACAGGTAAAATAAATGCCTTTTCCACTGGCGATTGTTTTACATTGAAAGACAGTAAGTGTAATAGTTTCACATCAATTGAAATGGTGTCAATCAACCTGATCATGTAGCCAAAAAAAAAAAAAACTGAATAAGCCACTAACTGTTCCTTATAAGGCTGTGACTACTATATGAGTTATGTACACAGTGATTGGTTGGCTGGTGTACATGTTAGACAGGCAACCACTTAATGCAGACCCCAAAATGCATACATTTAATATCTGCATGGGGCCTTCTGATAATGGCTGGTATACAAAGGTGACTACTTAGTTCAGATTACCGTTAACTCGGGTTCCACTATTAATAAAAGCCAAAAATATGGGCTTAAACAGATTCCTCCTAAAACAAAGGTTCGATGAAGCCCTTGTAACTTCTCTACATTAAACCCATTATTTGCCTCTAACTATACAACTAGTGATAAAAATAATCTGTATGATTTGTTTAAACAATATATTCCACATTTACTGTTCCATGAATTCCTTCAAGTGTTACTGTACCTTAGTTGACTCTGATGTCACCGCAGGTGCTTGATACATTACATTGTCAAATGAAGCAGTACTACCAGGAATGCCTGAAGGTTTTGAATTTGAAACATTAGCATCTATAAAATGAAACATTCACACAATCATTCGTATGTCAATAATTCACATGTAGGTCTTAATATATTCGTATACACTACAATCAAGAAATTTGACATTGAAAACATCCATCTTAATATGCTTTCATTGTTTGTATTATGGTCTGGTGTTCTTGACAAGAAAAAAAAACACTGTATCAGAAGCAAAAAATCTCAAAGGAAAACTGAATTCTCGCGCATGAACATAAAGAGAGAGTCACTACATGTTTGCACCTTCTAGCTAACTAAGGACATTAACAGTTGGATCAAAGACCAAGCTATGTAACAACAAAGATGTCAACATAGAGTCCATGCTGGCATTACAAAGCTCCTTAGATGTCCACTGTACTGAAATGCAATAAAATAAAGGCCACACCCTGATGACCTGTCAATTGATTGATCATTGTTTTAAAATCTTAAATTTCAGCAATATACAGCCAAAGATGACAGCTAATTGATGGTGAAGTTTTCCTATTTATGATTCATAAAAATAAGGGTTCATAAATGAGAACCTGCTATGCATGGACCCTTGATTGCTACGTACCACTTTTCACTGTTCATGTTTTCATCAACTTCCACCAAATTGATAACAAGTAGTAGGTGAACATTCCAATGGCTTTGTACTAAGTTTTCAGGTTTTAAATATAATTACTGAATGTTCCAGTGATGGATCTAGATGGGTTTTGATAGAAACCCCCTTTTAAAATTAACTCCCCTGAGTGCAATCTAAATACATAAACATTGTTGTACTGACAATTTGCCATAGCAAACAACTATATACCACTGTATTTCAGTAGCCTGCATGCAGTTGCACTTAACTAATACCATTTATAGCTATTAAACGCTCAGCAACACTACACTTTTCATCTCCCACTACATTAAAAACGATCGAGATACTCTAATAGAGCAGTCAAGTAACTACTCTAATAGAGCAACTACAGCTTATTCACCATCTTTGCCCTATAGTTAGCTACAGTTTAAAGCATTGCATTTATTGTAATTACTAACTAAAAGCCACTCTCAGAGCTCCTAAAATCTCAAAATTTTCTGGAGAAACGTCATCAGGTGCCTTGTACCAACTTTCAGAAATCCCCTTTTAAAAATCCTAAATCCGCTACTGTGTTCCTACCAAAATGTTTCCAGTAACTAATAACATAAGTATGTTTCAAATTATAGCATTTCTTGATAAATGAATCTGGCATACAAAGGACTTACACAATGCTACCACACATTGTAGCAGATTGCCTTGTGTTAAAAGAAAACAAGGGATCATGTGAGCACAAACTGAGTAGAGTTTGTGTATTTGTTTCATATCACATTAATTAATATTGTACAAATAGCACTGCTCATACACAAGGTGACTTTGTATACACACCTTCCAGAAATATGTGAGGATCATAGCTTAGGTTTTTTCAACGTGGCAATAGGTACATACATGTTTATGTGTATAAATTTACAGAATATTAAACTGAAAAAAAAAACATAACTTCTTATGCATGCATACATATTTAACACAGTTAGTGGAAAATCACTTTAATAGTATACATTGTGATGGTATACTGTACTATATTTATACATTTTTAAAGTGAGTACTATCACAACATGTATTACTATTAAATGAGTGTAAGTACCATGAATTGATTCATTGCTGTCAGCCAATTTTCCCTTGCTACTCTGCGATCTTCTTATCCACACAATCACCACCACCAACACTACAATAATGACTAGAGCCATTGCAACTCCTCCTATTATTCCACCAATAACAGCTCCAGATGATCCTCCTGATGATTTACCAGTTGATTCACCACTAGCACTAGGGCTAGGTATTACTGACACTAGTAACAGCCATAACATTAAGCACAACATAGCAATTGTAGAATAGTAGGGTTTAAGGAATCCCTGTCAAACAATATTGACCAGACTAGCATTAGTATTATTCTACATAAATCGAATAACTGTAGGATGGAGGCTGCCAGTCATGGATTTTTCTCCTTCGTGAAACTTTTCAAACATGCTTCTTTAAAAAGGCTGTATAAGACCAGGTATTCTACAGACCTTCAGCTTAATAAATGAAATAATGCCCATTTGACTCCACATGGGATAATAAGTCAACTCTCTAAAATTCCTATGGATACAGAACACAAGGAGAAATATCCTGACCACCTACTGTACTCCTGTAAGAGTATAAATCGGATGGCTGCAAGGATCAAGTTCCAGTCAAGGATTTATTCAACTCTTCAAACACACTTGATATAACATCTTTAACAGGATGTAGTACCAGATGTCCTAGACCTTGTGCAGTAAAGCCATAAAATAAATAAATACAGTACACTGTAATGTGTTAGCAGCTACCAAATAATACTGACTGTTGTCTTCAGACAACCATGAACAATATGTGGGAGCCCATTTATTCTTATTGTAAGCGTTGTGTATTGCGCAGAACATAGCTAAATGTAATGGCCCCTTTACTTCTCAGTAAAGACGCAAATCAATTTCATCGTGCCATTCTCTCTTTTGATGAAGTATGTGCGGATTCAGTAGTCATAATTATGATATAAAGAAGTAAATAAACAAGTAGAAGAAAAAATAGGAATTTTAAGTTGGATTAAGGATTAAAGAAAAAAGAAGAGAAACAAGGGAATAGCTAAAAAGTAGTAAAACAAGAGAGGTCGTCTATACCTGCATATATACAATAGATTTGTAATTCCATGGTTATAGATTGTAGTATAGGGATTTTAATGGACATTTCCACAGGTACAGACAACCTCTCTTGTTTCACTACTATTCCCTCGTTTCACTACATTTTTCCTAATCCAACTTAAAATTCCTTCTACTTGTAATATTTAAAAATTACAAAATACAAGAATAGAGATCACTGAAAAAACAAAAGTTCAACATGTCAACTTGTAAAGTTTCCAACAAATTCATTGTTCAAATAACCATACAACTAAAGAACAAAGATTTTAATTGTTTCAATGCCTGTGTAAGCAATCAGCTCAGTGTCAAATTGACTCTTAGCTCAAAGTGGAAATCTGTGGTACCATGGCTGGTACCCTCAAAAGTCAACTCTTATATTGTAGCAGCGTGTGTATCTGTTTTGTTTTATGGCAGCTCTCATGCTATTTAGTGGAGAGTGGAATGAGTGATGCAACATGACGAATGAATCAATGATCAGACTCCTGGAACTGATTTAAAGCCATGGATGGTGCTTACTCAAGCTAAAGCTGAGTGTTAAAAATGGGTAATTTCATGCTGGTTCCTTCATCTGACTTTAAAGCTTACTCTTGTATAGTTCATCCCTGGTGGATAAGTTACTGAAGGGCTTCCCTTGGGTTATCTTGTTGATGAGCTGTGTGTGCTCACGGATAAAGGTTACTTAGAGCTAGGAAGAATCAAGAGAATGGATTGCATTAAACTGATATCTAGAGCAACTGAGATCCATGCTCTAAGACTGTACCTGAGTTACAGCCCACCCTAAAACTTGAGTTGGAATACCTGCTCTTGACCATCAGAAGATATCAGAGCAGCCAGTGCAGCCAATCCAGCTGCATAACTACACAACATGACATCACAACAAAGTTAGAAGTATTGAGGAAGAAGCTACAACCTAAAAAAAGTGGAACACAAAGTTACTGAAACAGAGAAGAGCTATAGGTAAAGTGCCAACAGCACACACAGAGCAAACCTCAACAAATAATGTGTCACAAATGTAACCAACCTGGACACTATGCTCATGGTTGTGCTCATGCTAGATACTCACATGCAAACAAATTTTAGCACAAGAGCTCAATCCTCCTGAGATAGGTTTAAAACGCATTCATTAGCTCTGAGATCTGACACACTATTAATAGCAATTGTGAATACATTAATTTGGTGTGGCATCATCATTGTCACATACCTGATCCACAGGTGGGAACACTTAATTTTCAGGGTATAATTGTCATTCAGGGTATAATTGTCATGAAACAACCAAGGGAGCTACCAGCGGGCATCATCTTTTTACAGCATTTTTAACCCAACCTTTTTGAAAACTTCATAATGCGAACAGACCATGGCACATTAGCATGGATACAAAAGTTATTAAATAACCTGAAGGAAGATTGCTTAGTGGGTGCAGAAATTACAGGAATATCAAATTACTATTATTCATTATCCTGGTAATCATCACAAATATGTCGATGCACTATCTAGGTTCAGTGTGGAATAGTTTCTGGAGACAAACTTATTAGTACACCTTAGCAGCAGCAGTAACAACCTCAGATCAATGGCATACTCCCCAGAAGAGTTGCAAACTGCCCAGTTAGATACTCCATGCGTTAGGCTAATCATCGCCCTTGGCACCATACCAAATGATGAACAGGAGATCAAAGTTTATGGCAGCTGTGGAATCAGCTAACAATGAGTAATGGACTCTCCTGCACATAATGTTTAGAGATCATAATCAAAATTAATGCTGCCTACAGAAAAAGTGCTGTGATAGTCTTAGCAGCACTGTACAAAGGAGTAGCCAGTGGCCACCTTGAATAAGAGAAAATATTTAATCAACCTTTACTGGCCTGAGTATTATAATGACACATACAGTTGGTGCCAAACCTGTGACAGTTTTGTAACTAGGAAACAAGCACTGACAGTTAGTAAAGCACCACTTAATTGAAACCATTACAGCCAACCAATCAGCAGAATTAAATAATAGTCACAGTTATTTTGGAACCATTCCTGAGAGTAAAAGAGAGAACTTGTATATACAAGTTGTTGCACCCAGTGGTGGAAGCTTTCCCCCTAAGTGTGGGTATTCAGAAGTGCAGAACCACACCATACCACCCGCAATATGATGGATAGTATGGTGGTGCAATGTTAAGTATGATAGCTACATACTAAAATAAAGGATAACCCATGAAACTGGGAGGAATACATATGTAAGGTATACTTTGTACGTAACACATGTGTCCATACTTCTACACTCAACAGGCTACACACCATTTTATTTGACACAGGCAACCTTGCCTATTGATGTTCTGCTCAGTCACACCAGGCAACTGAATATGTTGCTGAGCTAAATCAGTGACTGTAATCTGCTTTTGAACTAGTCTGAAAGACAGCTGGGATGCAGCATGGGCGACAAAAATGCTACTGCGGCAAGAACTTCATTAGCAATTCATATGCAATAGAATTCAAAGGTATTGTCTTCATTCAATCCTGCCCCTGCATGTACACTCTGAACGGCCCACTCCATGGGTGGAATAACTTTTTGTTTCTGTTTTGGGTACAAGTTTTCATTTTAATCAGCATGTCCAAAAGATATTTGGTTGGATCAAAGTGACCATGTAGCTCCAGAGAACCACTCTAATACAAAGGAGACTTCACCAACAGCCAATGTGCAGATACCAACACCACTCATAGGGGCTAACCTAGGGTTAGTAGAATATGATGAAGATTATCCAGTAAATGACCATCACAATAGCAAAAATGTTCACTATATATGCTTAGTCAGCTGGACACAGAGACAAGATAATATCCATCTTGCTTCCATGCACAGACCGCCAACAAGATTTCACAAATAAATCTCCTTAGTGAAACAGACTACGGAAATGACTATTTTGTATAATTAACATATTATGTGTATGTATCAACACATAAGTAATTATAAGTCTGTGATCTTTAGTTGTACACTTATTCATTATTTGGACAGTGAACTGTTGGTAGCTTGAACATAGTACTCACTCAAGTTGACCCATTCCATTACACAACTTTTTGAATAGGTTTGGCCTAACTATTCCAATGAATAATTAGTGGAAAGAATACAGGTGAAGTAGCTGGTTTTTTGAAAGGATTACTAAAGAAATACGGTGAAAGTGTGCATAACCAAGTACACACTATAGTGACTATATAAGTTACATATATTGTATCCATGCATGTCTTTCTTTACCTTTTATTGTCATTGATTTCATTGTATACAGTCAGCCTTATCAGAGCAAATAACTCTCCAAAACAATATGCAATAATATTTTTTTGACCATACGATGTACGCATTGAGCTAAGCCCTCAAAAATAATTAATAACTCGTGATTGCTACATTGCATTGGCCTCCAGTTTTGCTGAAATTTTAGCATCTTTCAACCCACTAAAAATATCATATTAATTTGTGGTCAAGCCAGATGTTACACTCCTGCTCTCAACATTTTATCATCTATTGTGTAAGAGGTAATGTATTTTTTGTCAGAACAATAAAGAATTTTTTGTGTGTATAAAAGTGTTATATATGAGAAGAAGAGGTGGGGCCACTGTTTCATTGCAGCTAGAAAATTAGTGGCCCTCTTATCTTCAGAAAAAAACCTCTTCAGCCTTTTTAAAAGGAAAAACCCAACTCAAATACTGATATCCAGACAAGGTGTACCTGCAAGTGAGACAAACAACATGTTGTTTAATGCACATTTACCATACAGCTGCCCATCCTCTCCCACTCCCATGTAGGTCTATTTGTCATTTTAATTCTTTTCCCATCACACACTTATTCTTTAAAGCCACACTCTTACAGAACTCTACAAAAGAATCACCAAATAAAAATTAATACTGTATGTATGCATGTATTAGGTCTGATAGTACCTTTAATGACTTCAAAATACTCCTGCAGTAATCAACATACAATGTGTTGGTATTCCCGCATAACAAAGCAATGATATTTTTGACGTGCACATACTTGCACATCATCTGTTTTTTTCATGTGCTTTGAAGAGTTCAATCCCAGTCACCTGCATGATGATACAGGCCATAATTGGATTCATTTCACTGTGTGCAACTGCCAATCTGACTACTTTGTGGCCTATTATATCAACAAGTACACAAAAAAACATTGGAATTTTCAACTAGAGTAGAGACCATAGCACATCGAAAAAAGTACTGAAACAAGTTAGAGTAGTGCATGATATTAGATCACAGTAAAACAATAAGAAGTGTTATATCCCTACTGTGCTCAAGATACCATAATGGAAATGCACAGTAGGGATATAACACTTCTTATTGAAAACAATAAGAAGTGTTATATCCCTACTGTGCTCAAGATACCATAACAGAAATGCACAGTAGGGATATAACACTTCTTATTGTTTTACTGTGATTTAATATCATGGACTACTCCAACTTGTTTCAGTACTTTTTTTCGATGTGCTATGGTCCCTACTCTAGTTGAAAATTCAAATTTTTTTCGTGTACTTGTTTGTTAACTATTTTTGTAAATAATTTTATTATGACTGGTGAACCCACGCATACCGCATCTGAAATGGCACCATGCGCCCCAGCTATATCAATTATCGTCTGAAAAGTGAAGTATCCATTATGCTTCATTGTCAGCTATGTTCAACTCGTTACACAGCATTTCGAATCAAGAACTCTCCAGGAAGCACCTCTACAATCTACGCATACCAAAAGAAATGGTGCCGTGCCCCAATTTTATTAATTATCGTCTGAAAAATTAAGTATCCATTATGCTTCGCTGTCGGCTATGTTCAACCCGTTACACAGCAATACGAATCAAGAACTGTTTGAAAAGCACCTCTGCAATCAAAATAGCCACTATGAAAAACACAGAAAATTTCCGTTTTGAAGGGAAGCCACCACGTGCTCGCGCCAAATTGATACCTTTCCCTATCAGCAAAGATGAATGGGACATAAAGAAGGACACTGGTAAGTCCATGAATAATGCATTGTACGTACTGTAGTATGCCAAAAGGCACTTGTCGGGCCGAAGTGATGTCGAACAGTGAAAAAATCAAGCCCGTAGCCCTAGCCGTTATTGAATTACGCTTGTCTGAAGGCATCAGTCAGTCAGTTACTTACTCAGTCAGTCAGTCAGTAGAAAATTCCGTTGAATAAAAAATTCTTAAAATTCAGTAGCAACTTTCTGGTTTTTGGGTGATATTATTTCGTGGGCCACGCCTACTCCTTTGTGGTCCCTACTATACAGTTACTATTGTACTGTATGATATTATGTTTGCCACAGAGAAGTGGAATCACAACAATATTGGCTAGGTATAAAATTATATTTAGCCACAATTGGGAAAACACATGCTTTCAAAAATACAACCCACATAAAGGAAGTACAAGGTACAATTTTGAATAAATGTGCTGTGTACTTGTAAAATGATCAAACAAGCAAAGACTTCTCCATGATATGCTACTAGTATATTAAAAATTATGAATTTAAAAATGAAGTAGGGTTTCAAGCTATAAAAAGTAGTGAAACAAGAGATGAACAATGGTAGCTATTACAGTATAGCTCAGTGTCAAATTTCTACTTTGGCATGGTATAACAATTAAATTGTGTTCAATGCCAAAGTAGGGATTTCCCACAGAGCTATGCTGTAATAGCTACCATTGTTCATCTCGTTTCACTACATTTTATAGCTTGAAACCCTACTTCATTTTTGAATTCATAATTTTTAATATACTAGTTTGTTTAGTTTTTTTGTTAAAGCATACAGCTAGCTATAAACATGTGACTGTTTTATTAGGGTGACTGCTGTATTAGAGTATCTCTAGTCAGCCTGCAAAGTTGTGCTTGCCCCAAAAAGGGGTGTGGTCATTGTGGTTTCGATCGATTATTAGACTAGAGTATCTTGAATCAGCCAACTAGAGGGTGTGTGGTCACAAATACAGCTAGCGTAAAAGGGGCATGGTCATCATGGTCTCGATCGATAGATCGATAATACGTAAAATAAAGAATGGTTGTGACCTTGTTACCTATTGTGGAGTACTGGTACCTCCGTACAATCGGAGGCCGTACAGTAGCGTAGTCTAAGCACCTTAAATAATTTCGTGGCGTCTATTATGCTGCTTAAAGAAAGTGTTGATATGGAAAATTAACGCCTTAGTATGGTTTCGTTGGATGAAGAAGACAAGCAGCCTGATTGAAGATAAAAGAAAAGACAAGGTGCACAGGGCGCACACTTGTCGGAACCTCAAAAGGCACATGTGCATGATATTAGATCACAGTTCTTGTGGCGTAAAATGGTGACCATGTGCTGCTTCGTTTGGGCTCTAGGCTTGCGACTGTGGTCAGTGAGTGAGTGAGTGAGTGAGTGAGTGAGTGAGTGAGTGAGTGAGTGAGTGAGTGAGTGAGTGAGTGAGTGAGTGAGTGAGTGAGTGAGTGAGTGAGTGAGTGAGTGAGTGAGTGAGTGAGTGAGTGAGTGAGTGAGTGAGACGAAATTTCGAGTTTTAACGATTTTTTAAAAATTCTATATCCGGCCGCCAGTAAGTGTTTTCTTGTTTTTAATGCTACATTTGATGTTAGATGGACTAATATTATTCCATAAACGTGATTTTCGTCACGTAAGAAGTTTCTAAGCTGGTTTTTAATGGCAGTATTTTTGGCGGCGAGCATCACTTTCGATGCAAACTCTACTTAAACAGTACTACCGTACTGTTTGATAGATGATATATATACATTGTGGTTACCAAAATAATGGGAGAATTTAAGTGGCAATCATGCAAGAGACACAATATTTAAACAAAACTGAAATTGCCAGTATGTGAGTGGTTAAGTAAACACCTGAAAAATTTGGAATTTTCAACTAGAGTAGGGACCATAGCACATCAATAAAAAGTATTGAAACAAACTGGAGTAGTGCACGATATTAAACAATAAGAAGTGTTATATCCCTACTGTGCATTTCCATTATGGTATCTCGAGCACAGTAGGGATATAACATTTCTTATTGTTTTACTGTGATTTAATATCGTGTACTACTCCAGCTTGTTTCAGTAGTTTTGTCGATGTGCTATGGTCCCTACTCTAGTTGAAAATTCAAATTTTTTTCTGTGTATTTTGTTTGTTAACTTTTTTTGCAAATATTATTATTATGACTGGTGAACCCACGCATACCGCATCTGAAATGGCATCACGTGTCCCAGCTATATCAATTATCATCTGAAAAGTGAAGATCCATTAGGCTTCATTGTCAGCTATGTTCAACCTGTTACACAGCATTTCAGATCTAGAACTGTTCGAAAAGCACCTCTGCAATCCATGCATATCAAAAGAAATGGTGCCATGCGCCCCAGTTATATCAATTATCGTCTGAAAAGTGAAGTATCCATTACACTTTGTTATTGGCTGTGTTCAACCCATTACACAGCAGTACAAATTAAGAACTGTTAGAAAAGCACCTCTGCAATCAAAATAGCCAATATGAAAAATACGGACGATTTCCATTATGAAGGGAAGCCATCTCGTGATCTCACCAAATCAACACTTTTTGCTATCAGCAAAGATGAATGTGACACAAAGGAGGACACTGGTAAGTCCATGAAGAATGCATTGTATGTACTGCGGTATGCCAAAAGGCACCTCTCAGGCCAAAGCGACGTCGAACAGTGAAAAATCAAGCCTGTAGTCTTAGTCACTATCGAGTTATGCTTGTCTGAAGGAATCAGGCAGTCAGTCAGTCAGTCAGGCAGTCAGGCAGTCAGTAGAACATTCCACTAAATAATTATTTTTAAAATTCCATAGGAACTTGTTGAAAGCATTTCGGGTTGATTTGAAAGCTTGTTTGGGCTTAGTTACTAATACTGCCTCATCGTCATCAGGAGGCTGGTTTTAGGGTGATGTTATTTTGTGGACCACGCATACTCCTTTGTGGTCCCTACTATACAGATCTCTCTTCAGTTATTTTTCTAGATATATTGTACCTATAAATAATCATTCAGTCACATACTGAAACAGTAAGATGTAAATGCAAAACTGCCTTACCTTTCTTATCTAACCACACTTTTATATAGCTGTACTGGGATTATCCACTTCAATCAGACAATTGGCTGGTAATGCTGGAGATAATTTTCTTGAAACCATCTTCAAAATTCTCTGCATTCAATTCTTTGATGGTCATCTGGTGCAGTTCCTTTCTTGGCTTTGAAAACCCAACCACAACCTTAAACACCAACTGCATTTACTCATTACTTCACAACATAGGAAATTGTGAGTACCCTATCCATCTTTTCCAAGATAATAAAGGCACTTTCATTAATGTCATGGTATGCTGTGCATACAATCAGTGAAACAACACAATTTTGAAGAAATGATTTCACAAATCTGACTCCTCCTATAGCAGTCTTATCAACCTCTACCCAGGTTCTGGACTTTCTATCATGTGGCCTAAGTTTCATCTAAGTACACCACTGTATGGCCTTCCTTTAGTTCTCTGTTATACCTCAGTTGTCTTAAATATTTATGATGCTGGGTGCTGCTTGTAGTATACACTGCAAGTATTTATAGTGAAATTATTTAAAAACACAAACTAGTATAACACTAACCTGTTAATTGTCTTGTACTTAAATTCCATATTACTTAATACCCTTTTTGTGATGTTCTACCCTGAGAAAACACTGAAGCTTTGGAGTAACAATGGCACCAGCATTCACAATTAACGTACCAAAATGTTCAACTATAATAGATTTTCTTTCCTTCTGTACAACAATATCTTCCTTGGCATTCCAGTTGAAACCGTCTGCATCAAAGTGCACTCATGAATGCTTGTACCTGATAATTGCAATTAAGTGGGCTCCTGCAATCTGCTCATAAATAATTTATACCTTTTTTGGTGAGTTAATGAATCCAAAAGAAAGCATTGCTGGTGATCTTCAAGATTCTCTTCTTGATGCTGATGGAACTTTTAGATTCTTTGCTTCTTGCTCAAAGGTTTGTAAACAGAAACAGTATTTAGCTGTTTAACCACTTTTCGCTCTGTACTCACTGACACTGCACTGGAGGCCATACTCACAAAAATTAAGTGAGTGTTGCTTACATGAGCTTATAAATAATTGAAACTTTACATAATATGATCAAAGTATATGGCTGCTGGGTTTAGCTCAATGCATACATAAGTACTATAATAGCAGGTAAAGAATATGCATGGTCACCAACTTATGAATAAACCTGTGGAGCATTGTTGTGAGAGAAATATGACACAAGGACTGCATTGTATCTTTGTCACTGCTGCTAAGTGATTGGTTGATTAGAGACTGCCTGACTGCATTAATAGTGTCTTGATTTTCTCCCACAACTATTAATTAACCTTCTTGTGTGTATTTTAGAAACCAGAAGTTTTGATTTCTTAATGTTTCAAGTAGTGCATGAATTATCTGAAACCCCTAAACCCACCAGGGTACAGAAGTCACCACTAAACCGCTTATTGATTTATCACTCATGTAATAGATTAATATAAGGAGTTAGTTGGAATGCTCAGTTTCTTGTAGTTATACATTTTATAGCAACAAATGATTCTGTGGCATCTAGGTATCGCACAGCATAATAGTATATAGGGATCATGAAAGTTTGGGCTTTTCCATAGGCGTAACAAGCACCTCATGGTAGGGGGAGGGGGGCAGACAATGGCAAGGAGTGTGCAAAGCATGTTAAACTAAGGGGGTCTGAGTGCATGCCCCCCAGGAAATATTTTGAAACTAACATTCTGAGATTGAATTTCAGAGTATTTTTAGTAGTAAAAACAAGCTTTCATCATTCCAACAGCGCATACAATTTACTTCTATGTCAGTCCACAAACAACACTGTGTTTGTCACAATTGTTGATCTGAGATATTGCCGAGGAGTCACTGTGCAAACTGATGATTCCATAAATTGTTTGTGGATTGCTGATTGAATAGAAAGGTGAATTATAGAGTAATCTGAAGTGTTGGTGGTAAGCGACAGTTGAGTACTTTAACCAAATTATTGGTGGAGGGGGGGGGGGGGGACTATGGCCCCACTGCTTCCTATAAACTAGATGAATAAAAAATTGGAAATTGGGATCGCTGAAAAAAGCCACCAAACAAGAAGGGATTGCTGTGGTGGTAATGTAAACCACAAATCCCTATTTTGACTCTCTACAATAAATATTTAGTTGACATGCTCCAGTCATTTTGAAATTAAGCAAAATAGGGATTTGTGGTTAACATTACCACCCCAGCAATCCCTTCTTGTTTAGTGGCTTTTTTCAGCAATCCCTATTCCCATTTTAAAATTTACAATTTTTTATTCATCTAGTTTGTGTACTTTTTATTTATCCAGTAATGGATTTGTTTTATTGATAATGATAATTGTTGTAGATACGTAGAGCAGTTTACAATTAGTGGCTGTCAAGCTCAGTGTAAGCTGTGCTGTTATCAGACACACCTGACTGCATTATTAGAGTATTTACCTGACTGCTCTTGGCTGTAGACGAGACTATACATTATACACATTCCTAATACTGAGCAGCTGTTGTCTAGCTTGTCTTACTACATGTATTAGGACTCTAGTCTCTTAGTAATAGAGGATATGCACACTATACTATTCGAAAGAAAAATGATCAATTAAAGTAGTATAGCAACACTTTCCAAAAAGTTGACGGTGAACAACTATCGAAAATTTGTGAAAATCCCATACAAAAGTATGGGTAGCAAATGCGGCTCAGACTATAACTCACCACTAATGCTACAGGCTAGGTTTTCTCTCGCCAGTTGTACTACCTCCTAGGTTGAAGAAATCACCTCTCTGTAAGAAATGCTGATAACTTCGCTAAGACTATTACTCACCACTAACACTATGGGAAGGCCACGCTCGCCAGTAATACTATCTCCTGGGTAAAAGAAATCCCCACACTGTAAGAAGCGAAGATACTGCCACACTATGAATCAATTCGCACTTCATTCACTGTCAAAAGATCAAAAGATCACGTGCTTATTAGAATGTTTTCGATATGCATATTCTCTGTTGTCGTCACATTGGCATCCTAATGCAGTGTTCATGAATACACACCAGATGGTATGATACTGAGCTAGCTACCTGTCACAAGACATGGAACTCTGACAAGCGTATAATTATAAGTTATTAACAGCATGAAGCCATGTTGTTTACACAATGTGGTCAGACAATTAAGGCACTCACAAATAGTTTTAATTAACAAAACTAACTGACTCCACCCAACTTGAGGCTTTGCATGGAAAGGAAATGGTTTATAGAAACTACATTCATAACAATGAATAATCTCTGGTATCAGTGCTATCACTTTTTGTTATGTCTCTGTGAGAGGCGCTTGTATGGTCGCTAGTATAGCAAATCGCGATCATGCGCTTACAGAAGTATACTCACTATGGCAGAGATGCTATGCGCAATCTTCTAAGTGTAAGAAGTGCTGTTACAGCCTTGAGTACTGCTTCAGCCCAACAAAGCTCACAAAATAGAATCCTGTAATTTTATTGTTATGTGGCTTCTTTAATATACAGAACTGTGCAAATAGTGTGCGAAGAGAACTTAGAAAAATTTTGAGGTGTAGGGTGGTTTGCAATCTGTGGAATACGAGCTCAGTAATAGGTAATGGACACGCGGAAGGACTCAGTAAGCATGGCTATATAGTTTTTGTGCAAAAAAGTGGATAACTTTTGCTGTATATGAGTGAAACAAAATAATATTGTGAAAATAATAATATGAAGATGAGCAAAACAACACATTTCAGGACACATTTCAGGACACATTTCAGTTTTGTCCCAAATACACATACTGTTTCCTTTTCACTTGATACTTACTAGTGGACCAATACTCATTGCAAATAACAACCAGAGCGTTGTTTTGAGTTGAAGGAGGCTTTCCAAGGCAGTTTTAGGTGTGCATTCTATTAGAGTTTTGCAAAAAACATGGGTGATCCCTATTATGAACCCACTATCGTGGTTCATGAAACCCACTATCGTGGTTCATGAAACCCACTATCGTGGCTCATGATATATGCCTATGTTTTCTGAACAAAACATCATCTTAAAACCAGCCTCAATTTTCCTTCATTGCAGTTTGGCAGTATTGGTTAGGCATAACTAATCCTTTCAGAGCACATCACCTCCCCTCCCCAACTCCTCCAAAGGTTTTTACAGAACATATGAAAATTTTAAAATGTTCTATTTAACAGAATTTTCTACTGACTGACTGACTGACTGACTGACTGACTGACTGACTGACTGACTGACTGACTGACTGACTGACTGACTGACTGACTGACTGACTGACTGACTGACTGACTGATGACTAACTGATGCCTCCAGCCAAGCATAACCATAACTTGGCTTTTGATAAGGCTATGGACCTGATTTCTTCACTATTCAACATTGCTTTGGCTTTTCCCCCACTGCAGCAGCTACAATACACCATAGATGTACGACTATAAATAAGGATTGGAAACAGCATCACATGCCTAATATACTACCTGATGTCACCAGTTGTATACAAGGTATGTTTTACTTGCTACAACTTTGAAAAGCATGAAAAGTTTAATGTTTTTCTTACTGTAGACTATTATCTAATCAAAAACAGCCAAGCTGTAAAAAAGGTGCGGCCCCCAAAAAGGCCATGGTGAAAAAAGATGTGAAATCCAAGGTGGCGGCCAAGAAATGGCTGTGATGGTAGGTTAATGGTTACATTTTAATAACGACAATTCAGGTGAATTTGGTGCCGCTAGGTCTTGGCACCAAATTTACCTGAATTGTCGTTATTAAAATGTAACCATTAACCTACCATCACAGCCATTTCTTGGCTGCCACCTTGGATTTCACATCTTTTTTCACCATGGCCTTTTTGGGGGCCGCACCTTTTTTATAGCTTGGCTGTTTTTGATTAGATATCACTTCTTTTTGTATTTGTATTCTGCAAAGCCGGCCTATGGCTGGCTTTGGGGCTTTTTAACCCATGTGTTTTTTTCTTTACTACAGGAAGAAGAAAAGAACTTAAAGAAGAATTTTAGTGCTTCAATTATTTTTGATTTTATTAGTAATTATACAAATTATATACATATATTTATTACATGTCCATTATTCCCCACAGGATATTTTTTTGCAGCTGATCTCTCTACTGGGTGACTTGAAATGTAGCTGAACTATATACAGGATGGTTTCTTTGTAGCTGAACTCTCTACAAGGTAACCTCTTCTAGCTGGTCTCTCTACAGGTGATTTGTTTGCAGCTAAACTCTCTACATGGTGGTGTCTTTGTAGCCAAACTCTCTACATGATGGTTTCTTTGTAGCTGAACTCTCTATAAGGTGACTTCGTCTAGCTGAACTCTCTACAGGGTGATTTTTTGTAGCTGAACTCTCTGCAGGGTGATTTGTTTGCAGCTGAATTCTCTACATGATGGTTTCTTTGTAGCTGAACTCTCTACAAGGTGACTTCGTCCAGCTGAACTCTCTACAGGTGATTTGTTTGCAGCTAAACTCTCTACATGGTGGTTTCTTTGTAGCTGAACTCCCTACATTATGGTTGCTTTGTAGCTGAACTCTCTACTAGGTAACTTCTTCTCTACAGGGTGATTTGTTGTAGTTGAATTCTCTACAAGGTGGTTTGTATGAGGCTGAACTCTCTACATGGCGGTTTCTTTGTAGCTGAACTCTCTACAGAGTGATTTGTTTGCAGCTGAACTCTCTACATGATGGTTTCTTTGTAACTGAACACTCTACAAGGTGACTTCTTCTAGCTGATCTTTCTACAGGGTGAATTGTTGTAGCTGAACTATCTACAAGGTAACTTCTTCTAGCTGATCTCTATACAGGGTAATTTGTTTGTAGTTGAATTCTGTACAGGTGGTTTCTTTGTAGCTGAACTCTGTACATGATGGTTTCTTTGTAGCTGAACTCTTTACAAGGTGACTTCTTCTAGCTGAACTCTCTACGGGGTAATTTCTTTGTAGCTGAACTCTATATATGATGGTTTCTTTGTAACTGAGCTCTCTACAAGGTAACTTCTTCTAGCTGATCTTTCTACTGGGTAATTTGTTTGCAGCTGAACTCTCTACATGGTGGTTTCTTTGTTGCTGAACTCTCTACAAGGTGAATTCTTCTACCTGATACAGGGTGATTTGTTTGTAACTGAACTCTGCACAAGTGCACTTTTGTGGGTGATCTCCTGCAGGTTGACTTGTTTGTAGCTGAACTCACTAAAGGGTGATTTTGCTTGTAGCTGAACTCCTTGCATTGTATCTAGTTTCTAGCTAATCTCTCTACAGGGTGACTAGTTTGTAGCTGATCTCTCTACAAGTTGATTTGTGTGTAGCTGATCTCTCTGCAGGTTGATTAATTTGCAGCCGATATCTCTACAAGGTAATTTGTTTGTAGCTGAACTGTCTGTAAAGTGATTTATTTGTAGCTGATCTCTCTGCAGGTTGTTTGTTTTAGTTGAACTCTCTACAGGGTGATTTTTACTTGTAGCTGAACTCCTTACATTGTGTCTAGTTTCTAGCTGATCTCTCTACAGGGTGACTTGTTTGTAGCTGATCTCTCTACAATTTGATTTGTGTGTAGCTGATCTTTCTACAGGTTGATTTGTTTGTAGCCGATCTCTCTACAGGGTAATTTGTTTGTAGCTGAACTCTGTACAAGGTGCTTTTTTGTAGGTGATCTCACTGCAGGTTGATTTGTTTGTAGCTGAACTCACTAAAGGGTGATTTGCTTATAGCTGAACTCCTTACATTGTGTCTAGTTTCTAGCTGATCTCTCTACAGGGTGATTTGTTTGTAGCTGAACTCTCTATAAGGTGATTTGTTTGCAGCTGAACTCTCTACATGATGGTTTCTTTGTTGCTGAGCTCTCTACAGGGTGTTTTGCTTGTAGCTACTCTCTACAGGGTGATTTGTTTCTAGCTTATCTCTCTACAGGTTGATTTGTGTGTAACTGATCTCTCTACAAGCTGATTTGTTTGTAGCTGAATTCTCTGCAAAGTGTTTTGTTTGTAGCTGACCTCTCTTCAGGGTGATTTGTTTCTAGCTGATCGCTCTACAGGTTGGTTTGTTTGTAGCTGAACTCTCTACACGGTGATTTGCTTGTAGCTGAACTCCTTACATTGTGTCTAGTTTCTAGCTGATCTCTCTACAGGGTGATTTGTTTGTAGCTGATCTCTCTACAAGTTGAATTGTGTGTAGCTGATCTCTCTGCAGGTTGATTTGTTTTTAGCCGATCTCTCTACAAGGTAATTTATTTGTAGCTGAACTGTCTAAAAGGTGATTTGTTTGTAGCTGATCTCTCTGCAGGTTGATTTGTTTTAGCTGAACTCTCTACAGGGTGATTTATTTGTAGCTGAACTCCTTACATTGTGTCTAGTTTCTAGCTGATCTCTCTACAGGGTGATTTGTTTGTAGTTGATCTCTCTACAAGTTGATTTGTGTGTAGCTGATCTCTCTGCAGGTTGATTTGTTTGTAGCCGATCTCTCTATAGGGTAATTTGTTTGTAGCTGAACTCTCTATAAGGTGATTTGTTTGTAGTTGATCTCTCTGCAGGTTGATTTGTTTTAGCTGAACTCTCTACAGGCTGATTTGTTTGTAGCCGATCTCTCTACAGGGTAATTTGTTTGTAGCTGAGCTCTCTACATGGTGGTTTCTTTGTTGCTGAACTCTCTACAGGGTGTTTTGCTAGTAGCTGATCTCTCTACAGGGCAATTTGTTTGTAGCTGATCTCTCTACAGGGTGATTTTTTTGTACGTAGCTGACCTCTCTTCAGGGTGATTTGTTTCTAGCTGATCTCTCTACAGGGTGATTTTTTGTAGCTGACCTCTCTTCAGGGTGATTTGTTTCTAGCTGATTGCTCTACAGGTTGATTTGTTTGTAGATGAACTCTCTATAGGGTAATTTACTTGTAGCTGAACTCCTTACTTTGTGTCTAGTTTGTAGCTGATCTCTCTCTACAGGGTGATTTGTTTGTAGCTGAACTCCTTACATTGTGTGTAGTTTCTAGCTGATCTCTCTACAGGGTGATTTGTTTGTAGCTGATCTCTCTACAAGTTGATTTGTGTGTAGCTGATCTCTCTGCAGGTTGATTTGTTTGTAGCCGATCTCTCTACAGGTAATCTGTTTGTAGCTGAACTCTCTATAAGGTGATTTGTTTGTAGCTGATCTCTCTGCAGGTTGATTTGTTTTAGCTGAACTCTCTACAGGGTGATTGCTTGTAGCTGAACTCCTTACATTGTGTCTAGTTTCTAGCTGATGTCTCTACAGGGTGATTTTTTGTAGCTGAACTCTCTTCAGGGTGATTTGTTTCTAGCTGATCTCTCTACAGGTAGATTTGTGTTGATTTGTTCATTGCTGATCGCTCTAAAGGTTGATTTGTTGCAGCTGAACACCCTGCAAAGTGTTTTGTTTGTAGCTGATCACTCTAAAGGGTAATTTGTTTGTAGCTGAACTCTCTCCACAGTGACTTGTGTGTAGCTGAATTCTGTGTAGCTGAATTCTCTAGAGAGTGACTTAATTGTAGCTGAATTCTCTACACAGTGCATGACTTGTTTATAGCTGAACTTTCTTCAGTGTGACTTGTAATGTTCTGAATCTCTATAGTGATATATTTGCTTAACTCTCCACATGGTGACTGTCTTCTTGCTGAACTGTCTATAAGATCAACTGTTTGCAGCTGAACTCCCTACAGAATAACTTGTGATGTTATAAAATTCTATAATGGAATAAATAAATTAGCCGAATGCTCTATTAGGGTGACTGTTCTATTAGAGTATCTCGATCTCGCATTTGCTACACGGAGTTGGCTTTCGAATCATAACTCAGTGGTTTGTAATCCGATTCTTCTGTACTACTGCAAGGACTTTCTATGAAGATTATTCCAGCTATACACCGATTTTCAGCTCATTGCTCTAAGCGGTTTGCCTAGTAGGCGTGAAAACTAATACTTTTTTATTCATAAAAATCGATCGCGTAATTGTGACACAGGTTGGGTTTTGTGTCATATCTCCGTGGTCTTTATCTCGATTCCTTTCAAACCACCAAAAGGCACTCCCACGATGGTTACTCCATCTACATAGCAATTTTCAACTCATTCCATGAAGCGGTTTACCCTGTAGGCGTGACAACAAATCGATCTTGTTTTACGCGAATAATCGGTCATAACTCCTGAACCATTCATCGGATTTGTACCAAAGTTGATGCTAGGATTCGTCTTTTGACTCCCATTCTGTGTGCCAAATTTCAAGGCGATCGGAGTACGCGTTTGCTTGTTTTTTTTTATATAATAATTTTTTTTTCCCGGGCTAGATGTAATGCCCTTTCCTACCACCCCCAGCACAAGAGGCAAATGTGCTGGACAAGAACTGAAAAGTGGGACATCTAAAAGTCCCTAGGGCCATTTGTTAGGCCCATTTCCGGGGAAGCATCTGGTGATCTAAACGAGATGGAGCGGCTTCCACGGATGCACATCGTCGCTGACCTCAACAGGGAGAAAGACAGGGTACAGCGAATCCACGCCAAAGTACTACTGTATGATAAAGCACTACATTTGGAAAGGAGCTCAGCAAGCCGGCGATAAAATGTGATGGCTTCCTTTCCCATGCCCCCAGTTGTGGCAAACACCAATGGAGTAAAAGATGCAAACTCCACCTCACGGACACGGTCACCATACTCCCTCTTCTTCTGCATCATGCTTGTTATAGCAATTTTTGCAAGTGTGCGAAAAGACGAAGAAGAAGAAGAAGTGCTCCTGTGGCCTTGGTGCAATCAGAGACTCAGTTTTTGATTTAATTGTTTAACTGTTATTTGTATCTAATCAAAAACAGCAAAGCTGTAAAAAAAGGTGCGGCCCCCAAAAAGGCCATGGTGAAAAAAGATGTGAAATCCAAGGTGGCGGCCAAGAAATGGCTGTGATGGTAGGTTAATGGTTACATTTTAATAACAACAATTCAGGTGAATTTGGTGCCAAGACCAAGCGGCACAAAATTCACCTGAATTGTCGTTATTAAAATGTAACCATTAACCTACCATCACAGCCATTTCTTGGCCGCCACCTTGGATTTCACATCTTTTTTCACCATGGCCTTTTTGGGGGCCGCACCTTTTTTTACAGCTTGGCTGTTTTTGATTAGATATCACTTCTTTTTGTATTTGTATACTGCAAAGCCGGCCTATGGCTGGCTTTGGGGCTTTTTTAACCCATGTGTTTTTTTCTTCACTACAGGAAGAAGAAAAGAACTTAAAGAACAATTTTAGTGCTTCAATTATTTTTGATTTTATTAGTAATTATACAAATTATATACATATATTTATTACATGCCCATTATGCCCCACAGGATATTTTTTTGCAGCTGATCTCTCTACTGGGTGACTTGAAATGTAGCTGAACTATATACAGGATGGTTTCTTTGTAGCTGAACTCTCTACAAGGTAACCTCTTCTAGCTGGTCTCTCTACAGGGTATTTTGTTTCTAGCTGAACTCTCTACAGGTGATTTGTTTGCAGCTAAACTCTCTACATGGTGGTGTCTTTGTAGCCAAACTCTCTACATGATGGTTTCTTTGTAGCTGAACTCTCTATAAGGTGACTTCGTCTAGCTGAACTCTCTACAGGGTGATTTGTTTGTAGCTGAACTCTCTGCAGGGTGATTTGTTTGCAGCTGAACTGTCTACATGATGGTTTCTTTGTAGCTGAACTCTCTACAAGGTGACTTCGTCCAGCTGATCTCTCTATGGGGTGATTTGTTTGTAGCTGAACTGTCTATAAAGTGATTTATTTGTAGCTGATCTCTCTGCAGGTTGATTTGTTTTAGCTGAACTCTCTACAGGGTGATTTACTTGTAGCTGAACTCCTTACATTGTGTGTAGTTTCTAGCTGATCTCTCTACAGGGTGATTTATTTGTAGCTGATCTCTCTACAAGTTGATTTGTGTGTAGCTGATCTTTCTACAGGTTGATTTGTTTGTAGCCGATCTCTCTACAGGGTAATTTGTTTGTAGCTGAACTCTGTACAAGGTGCTTTTTTGTAGGTGATCTCACTGTAGGTTGATTTGTTTGTAGCTGAACTCACTAAAGAGTGATTTGCTTGTAGCTGAACTCCTTACATTGTGTCTAGTTTCTAGCTAATCTCTCTACAGGGTGATTTGTTTGTAGCTGAACTCTCTATAAGGTGATTTGTTTGCAGCTGAACTCTCTACATGGTGGTTTCTTTGTTGCTGAACTCTCTGCAGGGTGTTTTGCTTGTAGCTGATCTCTCTACAGGGTGATTTGTTTGTAGCTGATCTCTCTACAAGTTGATTTGTGTGTAGCTGATCTTTCTACAGGTTGATTTGTTTGTAGCCGATCTCTCTACAGGGTAATTTGTTTGTAGCTGAACTCTGTACAAGGTGCTTTTTTGTAGGTGATCTCACTGCAGGTTGATTTGTTTGTAGCTGAACTCACTAAAGAGTGATTTGCTTGTAGCTAAACTCCTTACATTGTGTCTAGTTTCTAGCTGATCTCTCTACAGGGTGATTTGTTTGTAGCTGAACTCTCTATAAGGTGATTTGTTTGCAGCTGAACTCTCTACATGGTGGTTTCTTTGTTGCTGAACTCTCTGCAGGGTGTTTTGCTTGTAGCTGAACTCTCTACAGGGTGATTTGTTTCTAGCTTACAGTATCTCTCTACAGGTTGATTTGTGTGTAACTGATCTCTCTACAAGCTGATTTGTTTGTAGCTGAATTCTCTGCAAAGTGTTTTGTTTGTAGCTGACCTCTCTTCAGGTTGATTTGTTTCTAGCTGATCTCTCTACAGGGTGATTTTTTTGTAGCTGACCTCTCTTCAGGGTGATTTGTTTCTAGCTGATCTCTCTACAGGATGATTTTTTGTAGCTGACCTCTCTTCAGGGTGATTTGTTTCTAGCTGATTGCTCTGCAGGTTGATTTGCTTGTAGATGAACTCTCTACAGTATAATTTGCTTGTAGCTGAACTCCTTACTTTGTGTCTAGTTTGTAGCTGATCTCTCTACAGGGTGATTTGTTTGTAGCTGAACTCCTTACTTTGTGTCTAGTTTGTAGCTGATCTCTCTACAGGGTGATTTGTTTGTAGCTGATCTCTATACAACTTGATATGTGTGTAGCTGCTCTCTCTGCAGGGTGATTTGTTTGTAGCCGATCTCTCTACAAGGTAATTTGTTTGTAGCTG
Source organism: Dysidea avara (assembly GCF_963678975.1). Lineage (NCBI taxonomy): Eukaryota > Metazoa > Porifera > Demospongiae > Dictyoceratida > Dysideidae > Dysidea > Dysidea avara. The sequence goes on from NC_089274.1 coordinate 37,730,011, forward strand.
AACTATCTATAATGTGATTTGTACATAGCTGATCTCTCTGCAGATTGATTTGTTTAGCTGAACTCTCTACAGGGTGATTTGTTTCTAGCTTATCTCTCTACAGGTTGATTTGTTTGTTGCTGATCGCTCTAAAGGTTGATTTGTTTGTAGCTGAACTCTCTGCAAAGTGTTTTGTTTGTAGTTGATTTCTCTACAAGGTGATTTTTTGTAGCTGACCTCTCTTCAGGGTGATTTGTTTCTAGCTGATATCTCTACAGGGTGATTTTTTTGTAGCTGACCTCTCTTCAGGGTAATTTGTTTCTAGCTGATCGCTCTACAGGTTGGTTTGTTTGTAGCTGAACTCTCTACACGGTGATTTGCTTGTAGCTGAACTCCTTATATTGTGTCTAGTTTCTAGCTGATGTCTCTACAGGGTGATTTTTTGTAGCTGAACTCTCTACAGGGTAATTTGTTTCTAGCTTATCTCTCTACAGGTAGATTTGTGTTGATTTGTTCATTGCTGATCGCTCTAAAGGTTGATTTGTTGCAGCTGAACACCCTGCAAAGTGATTTGTTTGTAGCTGATCACTCTAAAGGGTAATTTGTTTGTAGCTGAACTCTCTCCACAGTGACTTGTGTGTAGCTGAATTCTGTGTAGCTGAATTCTCTAGAGAGTGACTTAATTGTAGCTGAATTCTCTACACAGTGCATGACTTGTTTATAGCTGAACTTTCTTCAGTGTGACTTGTAATGTTCTGAATCTCTATAGTGATATATTTGCTTAACTCTCCACATGGTGATTGTCTTCTTGCTGAACTGTCTATAAGATTAACTGTTTGCAGCTGAACTCCCTACAGAATAACTTGTGATGTAATAAAATTCTATAATGGAGTAAATAAATTAGCCGAATGCTCTATTAGGGTGACTGTTCTATTAGAGTATCTCGATCTCGCATTTGCTACACGGAGTTGGCTTTCGAATCATAACTCAGTGGTTTGTAATCCGATTCTTCTGTACTACTGCAAGGACTTTCTATGAAGATTATTCCAGCTATGCACCGATTTTCAGCTCATTGCTCTAAGCGGTTTGCCTAGTAGGCGTGAAAACTAATACTTTTTTATTCATAAAAATCGATCGCGTAATTGTGACACAGGTTGGGTTTTGTGTCATATCTCCGTGGTCTTTATCTCGATTCCTTTCAAACCACCAAAAGGCACTCCTACGATGGTTACTCCATCTACATAGCAATTTTCAACTCATTCCATGAAGCGGTTTACCCTGTAGGCGTGACAACAAATCGATCTTGTTTTACGCGAATAATCGGTCATAACTCCTGAACCATTCATCGGATTTGTACCAAATTTGATGCTAGGATTCGCCTTTGGACTCCCTTTCTGTGTGCCAAATTTCAAGGCGATCGGAGTACGCGTTTGCTTGTTATAACAATTTTTGCAAGTGTGCGAAAAGACGAAGAAGAAGAAAAAAAAAAAAAACGAAGAAAAAAAAACGAAACTGGCAGCTCGTATCTCGGAAATGGCTGGAGCGATTTCCTTCAAATTTGGAATGTAGACTCCCTTGGCTGGCGGGAAACTGTGTAGCAAATTTGGTTCCAATCAAATAAGTGATCACCGAGATACAAAGGTGTGAAAATGACGTTTTCGTTCTTCCTGTCAATATACTCACGGGTGTGGCGCACCGGCCTCTTGGGCCGCACGACACACTACCGTGTGTCTTGATGTTCTAATCTTAAAAAAAAAAAAAAAAAAAAAAAAAAAAAAAAAAAAAACGAAACTTTGGCAGCTCGTATCTCGGAAATGGCAGGAGCGATTTCCTTCAAATTTGGAATGTAGACTCCCTTGGCTGGCGGGCAACTGTGTAGCAAATTTGGTTCCAATCAGATTAGTGATCACCGAGATACAAAGGTGTGAAAATGACGTTTTCGTTCTTCCTGTCAATATACTCACGGTGTGGCGCGCCGGCTTCTTGGGCCGCACGACACACTACCGTGTGTCTTGATCTAAACCAAAACAGCCAAGCTGTAAAAGAGCGTGGTCCCCCAAAAGGCCAGGACGAAAAAAGATGTGAAATCCAAGGTGGTGGCCAAGAAATGGCTGTGATGGTAGGTTAATGGCAAAAATTTTAATTACAACAATTCAGGTGAATTTGGTGCCGATTCCTAGTGGAGGAGGCAACACAAATTCACCTGAATTGTCGTAATTAAAATTTTTGCCATTAACCTACCATCACAGCCATTTCTTGGCCGCCACCTTGGATTTCACATATTTTTTCATCCTGGCCTTTTGGGGGGCCGCACTTTTTTTACAGCTTAGCTGTTTTGGTTTAGATATCACTTCTTTGTGTATTGCAAGCCACAAATCTAGCTATTAACTGGCTTTGGTGCTTCCTTCTAACTTGTTTTTTTTTTCTTTTCTGCAGGAATTGTGGAACAAAGAAAGAAATGTTGTGCACAGTTTTTGTCTGATTAAAAATATGTGTATATTAAACAATGAAAGATAATCATACTGTAGGTAATAAAGTGACTTCTTATACATAACTGAACTGTAGCTGAAACTTCCATTGTTTGTAGCTGAACTCTTTTCAGAGTGACTTGTTTCTAGCTGAACTCTCTACATGGTGATTTGTTTCCAACACATATTTCTACAGGGTGATTTGTTTGTAGCTGATCCCTATAAGGTAACTTGTATCTAGCTGATCTCTCTACAGGGTAACTTGTTTGTAGGTGAACTCTCTACATGATGGTTTCTTTGTAGCTGAATTCTCTACAAGGTAACTTCTTTTAGCTGATCTCTCTACAGGGTGACTTATTTGTAGTCGAACTTTCTACATGATGGTTTCTTTGTAGCTGAACTCTTTACAAGGTAACTTCTTCTAGCTGATCTTTCTACAGGGCGATTTATTTGTAGCTGAATTCTCTACAGGGTGGTTTATTTGCAGCTGAACTCTCTACATGGTGGATTCTTTGTCGCGGAACTCTCTACAAGGTGACTTCTTATAGCTGAACTATCTACACAGTGATCTTTTCGTAGCTGAACTCTCTACAGGGTGATTTGTTAGTAGCTGAACTCTCTACAAAATGATTTGTTTCTAGCTGATCTCTCTACTACAGGGTGATTTTTTGTAGCCAAACTCTCTTCAGGGAGTATCTCGATCTTTCATTTGCTACACGGAGTTGGCTTTCAAATCATAACTCAGTGGTTTGTATTCCGATTCTTCTGCACTATTGCAAGGACGTTTTATGAAGATTATTCCAGCTATGCATCGATTTTCAGTTCATTGCTCTAAGCGGTTTGCCTAGTAGGTGTAAAAACTAATACTTTTTATTCATAAAAATCGATCGCGTAATTGCGACACAGGTTGAGTTTTGCGTCATATCTCCATGGTCTTTATCTCGATTCCTTTCAAACCACCAAAAGGTACTCCTACGATGGTTACTCCATCTACTACATAGCAATTTCCAACTCATTCCATGAAGCGGTTTACCCTGTAGGCATGACAACAAATCGATCTTGTTTTATGCAAATAATCGGTCATAACTCACGAACCATTCATCGGATTTGCACCAAATTTGATGCTAGGATTTGCCTTTGGACTCCCTTTCTGTTGCCAAATTTCCAGGCGATCGGAGTACGCATTTGCGTTTTATAGCAATTTTTGCAAGTGTGCAAAAAACACGAAGAAAAAAAAGAAAAAAAATCAAAACTCTGGCAGCTCGTATCTCGGAAATGGCTGGAGCAATTTCCTTCAAATTTGGTATGTAGACTCCCCTGGCTAGAGGGAAACTCTGTAGCAAATTTGGTTCCAATTCCAGCAAATTTGGTTCCAATTGGATAAGGGATCACCGAGATACAAAGGTGTGAAAATGACGTTTTCTTTCTTCCTGTCAATATACCCACGGTGTGGCGCGCCGGCTTCTTAGGCCGCACAACACACTATTGTGTGTCTTGATTGTAGGTTGTTAGGGACCCGCTGATTATGCTGGAATAATAATGAACATAATAGGTACCTGAAAGCATTGAGCATAATGCTAGCATAATAGGAAGAACACTTGTGTATTACCACAATTAATTCTTGTTTATCAAAATGCATATCACAGAAAAAGATCAATATACTCTAATAGAACAGTCAGAAAACAATCAGACAACTGACTGTTTCCTTAGAGTATATGTTGCTTAAGTGTGAGTGGTCTTTTGCAGTGGTTATTTTTGAATTTCTGCTGCCTAGCAACAGTTACTATGGTTGTCGGATTAATTTGTAATAGGATGGATGGTTGTAGTATTCAGGATTAATAGTTCTCGCATTATAAACAGGAAGGAAATAGTGCTCGGCTTCGCTTTACTCCTTCCTGTTTACAATGTTCACACTATTAATCCCGAATACCACAGCCATCCATCCTATTACATATATAAATAATGAGCATAATCAGCGGGACCCTATAAGTTGTGCATAATATGAAAATTCTCTAAGGTTGAGTGAAATGAGCAAGGCATTTCCCACAAAAGAAAGTCATCATATCATGCCATTTGGGTAATGCTTCTACATTTGTGACCAGATTTTACATAACCAATCCAAATCACACATCAGGGAAAATCACTACCAGTGAATAGCTACACTATTGTACTACTAGTTTTGACCCTCAGTACTACTCAAGGCTGGTTTTAACAGACAGGTGGTATGGAGGGCTCAAATGGTAGTTTCTGGCCTTGTGAGGGGTCTGGCTTGGCAAGAATCAGTGGATGGCCTGATAATGTTGGTCAGACATTTTGATTCTGCTACATATCAGCCACTAAGAAGCCAGCACAGCCCTGTAATCTCGTGTCTGGACTCCAATCATGGTCTGCCTCCATTTTGAAGTCTATCCCTTGCCCACCCCACCACCCTCACCCTCCACCCCCTTTTTGAGCACTCGTGATACTACTTCACTCGTCCAACTGCTCAGATTTTCTATCTTATTAGGCAGAAAACTCTACAAGCAGCTACAAGTACTAGAAGCAGTCTGAAAGTCAAAGATTGATGCATCTTGTGTGTAAATTTCATACACGTGCTTGCTATCCTTGGCAAGTTATTCTGACTTGAATTCTTTAAAATCATTTATCTCAAAACTTCTAATGTGTAATTTGGAACGTTTCCTAAAATCCAGTCACATTTATGTTTCTATACTCTCTGTACACACCTTCTGGTATCAACGATACATGACTTTTTAGTTATTAGAACAATAACACAATGGTTTGTATGTCATACCCCTAGTTGAAACACTGTGTATGTTTTACTATAATTTTGCTCAGTGTTGTTACCATTGTTAACTTGATACAGTACAGTACTATTTGACTAAGACACATACCTTTGTTTTGACTACACATGATCTCAATACCACTCCAGTTCCCATCACTCTGACAGGTCCTAGTGTCACTACCTGTTAGCTCATAACCAGTGTTACATGTAAAACTACAAGTGTCTTCATAGGAAGGAACTCCATCATCTCCCAGTGAACAAGTGATTACTCCATTATTAGGATCAGTAGGTGATGTACAAGGAACTACATCATTATATGGCTAATAATCAAAACAAAATAAACATGCTTCCCACCTCTTTTACACACATCATCACTACCACTCCAGTTCCCATCACTCTGACAGGTCCTAGTGTCACTACCAGTTAGCTCATAACCATTGTTACATGTGAAACTACAAGTGTCTTCATAGGAAGGAACTCCATCATCTCCCAGTGAACAACTCATCACTCCATTATTAAGATCAGTAAGTGATGGACAAGGAACTGCAGTTATATGGTTAATAATCAAAATAAAATAAACATGCTTCCCACCTCTTCTACACACATCATCACTACCACTCCAGTTCCCATCACTCTGACAGGTCCTAGTGTCACTATCAGTTAGCTCATAACCAGTGTTACATGTGAAACTACAAGTGTCTTCATAGGAAGGAACTCCATCACCTCCCAGTGAACAAGTGATTGTTTCATTAGTAAAATTGGTCAGTAAGTAACAAGAAACTACGAATATGCAAAAATAAATAATCTATCTACAGTTGAAAAGCTGTCTGGTAACTACATTTTTGTAATGTCCAACAATTATCTGTTTTAGTTACTACATGTTATTATGTGATTTCTGTTTGGCACTACAGTGGTTTTCAAATGCTCATTGTTATTCTCATCTGTGTAATGTGTTGAAATGTAAGGGGTACGCACAAACATACATACTACTGTAGGCAAATACCATCTGAAAACTTGAGCGTCATGCATGAAAAAGCAAGGAAGACAATGAAGCAAAGTAAAGTACTTTGTAGTATTGAAAGTATCTGTGCCACTGTCGATACAAGTAACATCATTCATGTTCTAACATCATCGCCTTAGGCAAATTTAAAACAACAAAAAACAGGTGTTCTACTGGCATGATTATTGCTTTATGGAACAAACCTGGCTAGCCATACAGCCTCGCAATACTTCAAATTTATGTACCACAACAATGTGGTCGAGATATTGAAAAACCATACCATACACTATGATAGTACCGTATATTAAGGATTATGGTGTTTGGGCTTTCTGACCAAAAAACTCACCCAAAAACCAGCTTCACAATTCCGTCCTGGTACCTTGGCAGTATTAGTTAGGTATAACCAAGTCCAAAAGTGCCTTCAATGTGACTCCAATAGATTGCTACAAAAATTTAAAACTTTTTAGTTATTTAAATTGATTATTATCTGAACTAGCTGCTGATGCTTTCAGAATAGTGTGAGTCGATAACAGTTAAGGCTGCAAGCTTTAATTTTTTTCACTGTTCGACATTGCTTCAGCCTGAAAGGTACCTTTGGTTTACTGCAGTACATAGAATGCACACATCATGGACTTGCTTTTGTTCTCCTTTGTGTCCCCATTTCTTCTGCTGACAGCCCAAGGTGTCAATCTGCGGTAGTGTGATGGCTTCCCTATGTTTGTAAATGGGAATCGTATTTATTTTCCCTGGTGACTGGTTTGATTGCAGAAGCGTTTCTCTTACTGTTCTTCATTTGTAATGCTGTGAAATGGGCTGAACATAGTTGAAAGCAAAGTGTAATGGCCATTACACTTTTGAGACAGCAATAGATAGTTCGGGTGTACATTCAGTCAAAAACATTATCTCTGGCACCATCCTTTCTTTTGATGCGTATGCACAGGTTCACCAGTTATAATAATGTTACAAAAAGTAAACAAACAAGTACGTACGAATAAACCAGGGATTACAAGTCCATCAGCATATCTGCAGGTGTAGGCAACCTACCTTGTTTCCCTACTTTTTCTATGATCCCAAACTTAAATTCTTAATTTTCTTTTGTATACATGTCTCTTAAATGTGTTGAATTTTTGAAATCTGCCTTGGCAGGATATTCTTGAGAGTTTTAACCGCTTTACACTTTTGTGTCCAAATTTTGGAAAATCACCCATATTGTCGTGCATAAAATAATTAGAATTTTAATGTTAAGGGTAATGCTGTTTAGTGTAGGGTCCAATTTTAAGAATATTTCAAAAACTTTCTTGTAAATCAAGGAATTGAGAATTGATTAAAAATCATCAACCAGTGTGGATTTACATCAAGACACTTATTACTTAATCATTAAATATTTTATGTGTTAAAGTGCCCATATGGGTGATTTTTCACAATTCGGTCACATTTTTAAAAAAGAAATGCATAGAGCTGTTCTACAAGATAAGAAGCCCTTATTGTTTTGGCAAGATGTATTTAATAATTGGCCTGAAGCATGAAATAAAAGCAAGAAATTTCATAAAAGTTGACTACATTACAAGACTTATAGATTTAGACAACAAGTGGATATCCTAACATACACTAGTACAAGGAATCATTAAGAATTTTAGGATAATATGAATAAGTAAGAAGTAGTGAACAAGGGAGTTCACCTACACCTGAAGTATGCAGTTTGGTGGGCATTAAATCCCTAATTCAGTCTATACCCATCACTAAATTAGGGATAAAATGTCCACTAGTATATCTTCAGGTGTAGGTGACCTCCCTTGTTTCATTACTTTATTCCTTGAAGTTTAAAGGGGCAATGCGTCACAAATTTGTTTTGTTGCAAAGTCATTCAAGATTGAAGAAACACATGATTATCTTGTATACAATAAAATCACATGTGTGTCAGTGGGTGGGAGAACAATTTTAAAAACTATCCACAGATTATATTCTATCACTGTAAAAGGAATAAACAAGCAGCTGGGGAGTAATTGACACTACACAACTACTTGTGTTCACGTATCACAGACTTTCCAACCTTGGAAAAGTTTTGTGCAGGTGAATCAACCCTCAGCTACTTGTAACTAGCCAAGTGTATGCAGAGCCAGCATTCATGAGGGCTAAACACAAGTATTCATACACAAATTGGTTACTAAAGTGCATTGCCCCTAGCTAAACTTATACACTGCTGTTATCTGCAGCTTATTTATTACTGCATGACTGAGCTACAATCATTTTACCCATCTGCTATCCTCCACAATGGTTCCGTTACATATCACATGATGTAAATAACTCGATATCTGGACTTTTTTATGAGACGTCTTTTAACTCCTCAACAGGTAGTATTCCTTTTATGCTTTACACAATGCACTCCCAAGACTCTGTTAAGAGTCATAACTGCACTTTTCTCAATCAGTGCTCCCAAATTTAGTGCTCATACGTTACAATATCATTATATCAACTCATAATAGTAGAAAAATCAACTATGAACTGACGTTGAAATGGTTGAATATCATTGGGTCCTGCCTTTGGCTACTATTTAAAATCTTTTCACATGATTCAATTTAAACCCACAATCATATTAATTGTGTCTCATGCGATGCCAAATTGTGTAAGTGGAAGGCATTAGTGTGAACGCATAAAATAAAAATCAGGAATTAAAGCCAAAACCGTTTTAAAGAGAAACAAAGCACTTTACGTTTTTTGAAATGTCCAAGGGGATATAGTCACAAGTGGTCACTTCCTGCCAACAATAACAACACTACACCTTCTTCGGCTACTATGGGCTACTCGTAGAGGAAGTGCACATTAATTAGAATTTAATGTTATCCTAATAAAATGCCGAAGACACGCCTGACACGGAAAGATAGAAAAGAGAAGCAACGCGATAACTACCTAACTGGAAAAGCAAGAAGTCCCCATACTCATACTCATACTCTTCGAAGATCCCTTGAAGGTACAGGCGAAGGTTTTGATGGTGAGAGGCAAGGTGAGAGGAATTCTGCTGTTTATCCTCAGTGTCAACCAGTTCTTTCTTGTCATGCTAACGGTTTCAAAGAGATGATACATCAAGGAACTGAGTTGAAAAAGAGAAAAAAGGTTAATCCTTCGCCAAAGTGTCCTGAAAGTGAATTTACTCATATCGTGACATCACCAGACAAAATGAGTGGTTGAGGGCCAATGTTTTTGATAGCGTTGGAAATTATTTGTATTGCTTAAATTGCATTATATCTAGCTTTAGAATATCTAAAGATAGGTTCACACACCAGCGAGATATTAAGCGTCAGGAATGTCAGCATCCAATTGTTCAATTTACAAAGTCTGAGGTGGAAATACAACGTTTAGGTGATTATGTACTAATACCTGCCAACACTGAGTCTTCATTTTAAAATGGTGGAGATCTCTGGAGCCTTCAACTAGTGTGGATGTAAGATACCCGCATGTAAACATGGAAATGCTCTAAAAGTTTCTAATTCAGCCAAGAAAACAACCATGGTAGAGTTTTTATTGTTTGTAGACACCAACAGTCAGCCTAATTGCAGATCTGCTGACTCTTCAGGTCCTACACTGTGCTTTCTACCAAAGTTTTCTACTATATAGGCACCAAAGCCAGGAGTAAATCACTATGAAGAACGTTTACAAAGGTCAGTTGTGGGTGAGTTTAACCATACTCAAAAGGAGTGTGGAAGAAGTGGATGCTCTAATGGATCATCCCACAATTGGTTGAAAACTCATAGACCAAAAGTGGCCATTAATCCACACCAATAGGACTACTGTGACACCTGTACCAGGTCAAAAATTGAGATCAATGCAATGCAGACTACTATTAATCGACTTTTACAATCAAGCAATGCCAATCCTGATGAAGTCAAACAACTGGAAGGTGAAGTAGAAGCTCTTTAGGAGGATTTGGAAACACATCGCCAAGAAGCACAGAAGAGCCACGAGTACTACACTGAGGTATGCACTTGTTGTGCAAGAGAGTGGAAAGAGATAACCAGTCTTGATGAGAAACCTGATTTAAGTGAAGAAGAAGCACAAATATTGGAATCACTAAAAAACAAATTCAATGTCGTGGTTAGTGCTGATTACCAAATGAGGAAGTTGGTTCCCTATTGGGGACTTTCAGCACAGCCTGGAAGCATGTACTACTTACAGAAACTTAATCATGACATTTTTGGTATAGTAAATCATGCAACCAATGTTTCCTCAGCATACTTGTTTGATGAACGAGTTGGTCCAAAAAATACGGAACACACCATCTCTTACCTTTCAAATTGGATTTCAAAGCTTCCTGACTGGATCCATTGTGTTCACTTATTCCTGGATAATACATCCAGTACCAATAAAAACTGTTACTTAATGGCATCAGCATGTGAGATGATTCAGCAAGGAAAGCTGTGTTTTCTTAGAGTGTCCTTTTTAATTGCTGGTCACACAAAGTTTTCACCGGATCTTCTGTTTTCTAAGATTGCACAGAGCTACAACAGGAGTGATGTTTTCTAACACAATTGAATTGAGTAGAATTATTTCCCAGTACGCTGATGTCATCATTGATGATGGGGATATCGTTTGTGATTGAAGAAATCCAATGAATAAATATTCCAAATTGCCAGGGATTCACAGTTTGCATGCTTTTGTTTTCACGAAAAACTCTGTCACCAACAAAGTTGTTGCAAAGGTCCAAAAATTTTGCTATGTAGGTCCATTTCAGGATGCTATAATTCATGTGTTGAGTGGTCGAGATGCTACAGAATCTGTTATTCCTGATTCAGAAAGTAAAAGCTACAAAAGTTTAGGAAAGCTAAGATCCTTGAGTGAGTCCAAGCATAAACACCCAGAGCAAATGTCCAAAGATTTCATCCCAAATGATTGATGGCTGCCTTTTCTAACTGAACAAGCATCTAGTCAAGTATAACAATATTACAATTGATTGTTGTAAGATAGTAGTTCTTAAAAACTCTGTAAAAAGGACACCATGTACACAGTAAACTTATAACCAACGCATGCATACATTGGACAGCTAAATATTTACTCCTATATAAAAGGCATGTTATAACTTATGCTGTAATTTTTACAGTGGATCGAAAAGTCATCAATAATGCAGAAATAAGAAAAAATAACATTTTTAAATACACTGGCCTGAATTCCTGATTTTTACTTGATGCGTTCACATTAGTGATTTCTGGCTGGAAATTATTTTTATGCGGGTGATGAATACATTTATGCGGGTGAGTGGGTAAAAAAACCTTAAATGCGGGTGTCACCCGCAGAATGCGGGTGAGTTGGAAGGACCACCTGCAGGACCACCTGTTCTGCAGGTGGTTGGACCTTCCAACTCATCCACAGAATGCGGGTGAGTTGGAAGGTCTGGTATCACAACCAGGCAGGTCGTAACAGCAATGTTATTGTATGAAATGAAGTGCTTCATCTCAAACAAGGTAATCACCCCCTCAACCATCATGTATCGGTTTTGTTACAATGTTAGACAACCCAGGGGGCATTCTAAGCTAGCTCACCTGGCTTACAATTGTCATACAAGGACAGATATATAAAGACTGTCACTTTAATGACACACATGATCCATAACAGTGATGCGATTTGTTTATGATTACATCACAAACTTGAACAGTTTCATGTATAAACAATTTATGACGCATTACCCCTTTAAAATCTTCCTTATTCTTGTTTTTTTTTGTAACATTATTATTACTGGTGAACCATAGATAACTAACAAGAAAGCCCAACATATGTAGCATAAACATTATCAGAATGTGTGAATTTATAATGTTAGTAAAATTGTTACTTTTCCTTATAATGGTTTTGCAGTAGAATGGAAAGAATGGCATCAGGCTTATATTACATTCCCCTGAACATGTGCCCCAGATATCAATTACTGAAATAGCGAAGTGGCCATGGCGCTTCATCTTCAGCTAAGTTCAGTCTGATACACTCTGTTACAAACTACCTCTGCAATCAATCAATTGTAACAGAAAACTTGGACAATTCCCATCAAATGTAGGGAAGCCATCATGTAGCACTACAGCAAATCAATGCCTTGCACTGTCAGCAAAGATAAATGGGACACAAAGAAGGACACAGGTAAGTGCATTGTATGCACTGCAGTATGCAAAAAGGCACCAGTAGAGCCGAAGCAATGTTAAACAGTGAAAAGTATAATCAAGCCTGTAGTCCGAAGCCTTAGCCGTTATCAAGTTATGCTTGTCTGAAGGCATCAGTCAGTCAGTCAGTCAGTCAGTCAGTCAGTCAGTCAGTCAGTCAGTCAGTCAGTCAGTCAGTCAGTCAGTCAGTCAGTCAGTCAGTCAGTCAGTCAGTCAGTCAGTCAGTCAGTCAGTCAGTCAGTCAGTCAGTCAGTCAGTCAGTCAGTCAGTCAGTCAGTCAGTCAGTCAGTCAGTCAGTCAGTCAGTCAGTCAGTCAGTCAGTCAGTCAGTCAGTCAGTCAGTCAGTCAGCCAGACAGTCAGTCAGTCAGTCAGTAAAAATTCCACTAAATAAAAATTCGTACAACTTTTTGAAAGTGTTTCAGGTCATAGCTACCGAAGGCACTTTTGGGCTTGGTTATACCTAACCAATACTGCCAAGATATCATGAAGATATTGTGATGCTGGTTTAGGGGAGTTAACAATACAACACTATACTAACCTCTGCTACAATTTGTTTCATTACCACTCCAGTTCCCATTACTCTGACAGGTCCTAGTGTCACTACCAGTTAGCTCATAACCAGTGTTACATGTGAAATTACAAGTGTCTTCGTAGGAAGGAACTCCATCATCTCCCAGTAAACAAGTAATTGTTTTATTATTAGGATCAGTAAGATTGGAACAGTGAACTGTGTAATGATTAAATTTGATAAACATTCACATGTTACATGTGCATGTACTACTTAGTAGTAGTGATCATCAAGATTTAAAAATTTAGTCGTTTTAACTAGTAGAGAAAGCCATTAAATGTAACTCTGAGTAATTTTGTTGTTTGATAAGTTGAGCAGGACCTATGATTCTGTACCCAATGCAGCTCTCTGATGTGCTTTTGAAGAAGCATGGTGTACTAATGTTACAATTAAGCTTATACAGTCTCTCCATGATGGAAAGTGTCTACTACAGTAACAGTTGGAAATGGAAGGTCAGACCCTCATTTCAGAATGGTTTGCATCAAGGACGTATCATCATTCCTATAATATATTCTTATTTTGTTTCATTCATGTACAAAGGCATGTGTGCTATTAGGACAAGTACACAGAAAAATTTGGAATTTTAAACTAGAGTAGGGACCATAGCTCAACAATAAAAGTACTGAAACAGGCTGGAGTAGTGCACGATAGTAAATCACAGTACAACAATAAGAAGTGTTATATCCCTACTGTGCATTTCCATTATAAGGAGAAAACATCCTGACCACCTAGTAGACTCCTGTAAGTGTTCAAGTGTAAATCAGATGGCTGCAGGTTTGAAGCGACCTAGGTCCAATCATGGATTTTTCCTCCTTTCTCCAACTTTTCAAACACACCTTATGTAGCTAAAGTCTTTGAACAGGCTGTAGGACCAGGTGTCCTACAGACCTTCAGCACTTGTGCTGTAAAGCATTAATAAATACTAAAATTATGGTATCTTGAGCACAGTAGGGATGCAACGCTTCTTATTGTTTTACTGTGATTTATTGTGAACTACTCCAGCTTGTTTCAGTACTTTTTATCAATGTGCTATGGTCCCTACTCTACTTAAAAATTCAAATTTTTTCTGTGTACTTGTTTGTTACCTTTTTTTGTAAATATTATTATTATGACTGATGAACCCACGCATACCACATCTGGAATGGTGCTGCGTGCCCCAGCTATATTAATTATCGTCTGAAAAGTAAAATATCCATTACACTTCATTGTCAGCTATGTTCAACCCATTACACAGCATTCAGATCTAAAACTGTTCGAAAAGCAAGTCTGCAATCCATCCATACCAAAAGAAATGGTGCCATGCACCCCAGTTATATCAATTATCGTCTGAAAAATGAAGTATACATTACACTTTGTTGTCGGCTGTGTTCAACCCATTACATTGCAGTACGAATCAAGAACTGTTTGAAAAGCACCTCTGCAATCAAAACAACCACTATGAAAAATACAGACAATTTCTGTTATAAAGGGAAGCCATCACGTACTATTGCCAAATCAACACTTTTCACTGTCAGCAAAGATGATGGGACACAAAGGAGGACACTGGTAAGTCCATGAAGAATGCATTGTACATACTGCAGTATGCCAAAAGGCACCTCTCAGGCTGAAGCAACATTGAACAGTGAACAAATCAAGCCCATAGCCTTAGCTGTTATCTAGTTACGCTTGTCTGAAGGCATCAGTCAGTCAGGCAGTCAGTAGAAAATTCCATTAAATAAATTATTTTTAAAATTCCGTAGCAACTTGTTGAAAACATTTAGGGTCGATCTGAAAGCTTTTTTGGGCTTAGTTTACCTAACCAATACTGCTCATCATCATGATGGAAAATTGAAACTGGTTTTTGAGTGATATTATTCTGTGGGCTATGCTTACTCCTTTGTGGTCCTTACTATACAGTAACTATTGTACTGTATGATATCTGCAAAGAAATATGGGAAATCCCTACACTATCGTGATCCATGATAATAGTATTGTATAGCAGAAATCCAGAAGATTCTTAGTATGTACATTTAAAGTCAAACCTTGTGTTAAAATATTGAAAATCTTTACAGAAGTACACCATTATAAAAGTTTTCAACCCCCTTCAATTTTTAGTCTGTCTGCCTGCCTTACTTCCTGACCAAATGACATACGTAGTGCAGCCACCATTGTATGCTGCAATAACACAACAAACCCATGTGCCTTTTCAAGTTCTGAGGAATGTCTGCACTTTTCCTAAACATTTCCTCTCAAACCTTCTTGTCGTCATTTATTCAAGGAAAGAAACTACTAAGGTGTTAATATTCCATATCAGCACTTTCCTTACAGGCATGCATATAGATGCCACAGAATTATTGCCTATGCTACTGCTAAAGTTAGAAGATGATGAATAGAGCATAGCAACAATGTCCCTTAACATAGAATACCTCTCTACTAAAGGCTCACTTGAGATCAGCAGCAAGATACTCCAATAAAGTAGTCGCCCTAATTATGCAACACACACATACAATATTATAATAGAACAGCCACACTGTGATCATGGAGGTTTGGGCTTTTCTGACCTAAAATATCACCCCAAAAACCAGCTTCACAATACTATCCTGGTGCCTTGGCAGTATTGGTTAGGTATAACCAAGCCCAAAAGTGCATTCAAATAGATTGCTGCAAATTTTTTATATTCAGTGGAATTTTCTATTGACTGACTAATTGCCTGCCTGCCCCGCCTGGATAACTCATAATGTCCTAAGGAGACAGAATTAACCTTATCTGGTATATCACCCATTGTGCCTAGACATGGAGAAGAGTGTGTAAATAGTATGCCAGGAAAAATAAATATGTTTGCTGGTCAAGCAGTACTAGCATGAGCCAAATTTCAAGAACTAATGTAATTCAACCACAAGAGCTCAGCTCAATGTGCATATACTATAACCCTCATAGGCTATACATTCCCCTTACCATATATGTACTATCCTACAGATTAAGAAATAATATCTATTTCACTCATTCCTACACCATTTCCTACTCTGATATTGTAATTACTTAAGATTTCCTGTTCTCTTCTGTTTTGTATTGTCCTGTTATTATTTGCTGTTTCAAGTTATTGTAATTCCATGTTCACTTGATGTTACTGTATGCATGCTTATATGCGTGTGTGGAGCCTGGAAGCACATTGTGGGCTTCCTACATGTTGGTGCTTGGTTGCAGTGCTTTTGTTGGTTCATTCTTCAGAATGGCTAATGCTAGCAATGTGGCTAACGACAGCCCCCCTCCCATGACCGTGTGGTGGAGACCAGGGGTCCCTCAGGGGTGGGAGTTGCAATCCCACCTGAGTATTCTCTGCACAAGAAGGCACATACAGCACTGTAGGAGTGCGAAGCTATTATCCCAAGTGCAGGCATATCCCTGTGGGATGTCATCTTCACCACTGTTAGCATACCATGTTGTATGCTGGCACTTGGAATGTTCAGTGGCTGGTGGAAGAGTCTGGAGATCGTCAGGTGTGTCATTCCCACGGTACCTCCCGGTGTGATTCAACTGTGGAGAGGAAAGTGGACCTCCTGATTACTTAACATCTACAACAATCCCATCGCTGGTATCCAGGAGACTAAATGGTTTGGGTCTGACATCTGGCCCATTGGTGAGTGGACCTTTTTACAATCAGGTCATGATTTACCAGTTGACAGTGATGCTGTCAGGAAAAATGGTGTTAGCATTTTGTTGAATGAAGGGCTACTGCTGCATGAGGTGAAGTACAGAAAGCTGTATCCCCTCGTATTGTGTCTGCCAGACTGAAGCTGGCATCTGCTGACCAACATCTGGCTGGTGGTCTGCGTCAATCACATGATGTATTTTTGTTGGCGGTTTGTGTGTACACTCCTACTGTTCGTGCTCCTGGTGATATTGTAAAATGTTTTTATGATGATCTCCAAAATGTGTTGAACGGAATCCCACCCAATGACTTGTTGTTGGTGTTAGTAGACCTAAATGCTGGGTGCGGGATAAATCCTCAGAGTTGTGGTTGGACATATTGGAATTAATGATCATAATCAAGCTGGTGAAGATTTGTAAACTTTTGTGAGCTGAACAATTGTCTCTGATGAACACCTGGTTTCAGAAAGAGTCTTTTTGCTATGGGACAGGCTGCAACAAAACGGAGTAGTATGATTGACTTTGTAGTATTCAGATCAGCCCAACATCAATATTGTTTGGATGTACAAGATGATGCATGGTGCTACTTGCTGGACAGACCATAAGTTGGTGAGAGCAAAGTGGTCCCATTACCTAAGAGAGGTGATTTGAACATGTGATCACTAGCGTGGAACAATCTGCTGGATGTTGCTGGTGAGCTGCTTGGTAGAATTCTCCAGGAGCGACTGCAGCCTATTGCTGAGAGTGTTCTATCTGATTTTCAGTGTGAATTTCAGAAGGGGCATAGCTGTGTTGATATGATCTTTGTTGCAAGGCAGCTTGCAATTGTTGAGAAGGCTAGAGAGCATAACTGCCTTCTTTTTACACTCTTTATCGATCTAAAGAAGGCATACAACTCAGCTCCTAGAGTTGCTTTGTGGCAGGTACTTGAGAAGTATGGTATTCCTCCTGCATTGTTATCTATTGCTTGTTCTTTTCACAAGGGTATATGAAGGTTTCTATGTTTCCTATATGAAGGGTAACATGTCTGACAGTTTTGAAGCACGCAATGGTGTAAGTCAGGGGTGTACTATTGCTCCTGTGCTTTACTTGTACTTATGTGCTGTCTTTGAGGATTGGCATCAACAGTGTTCTCAGGTTAGTATGTCTTTTCATTATTCCCATTGACATAAGTTGGTTGGAGATCATACGGCTAAATCTGGTACCATCTTATATAATGGAGTCTAAGCTTGCTGATGATGATGCACTTTATGCCTCATCACGTGATAGTTTTGAAGAAGTCACTTCTTCTTTCATTTGGGTAGTGAAAGGTTGTGATTGTTACACGCTGTTGGCTTTTGCATTGTATTTTTATGGTCTTATTCTTGATTTCTTTCAAACCATCAAAAGGCATATTAATCTAACTACAGACTAATTTTCAACTGGTTTCTCAAAGCAGTTTATATTGTAGGCATTACAAAACTCTGATCTTTTTCAGAAGTTTGATATTATTAACTGGTCATAACTCCATGAATCTTAATGGATTTCCACCACAGTTGATACTGAGATTTGCTTTGATAACCCCTTTTAAGTGTGCTACATTTCAGATTAATTGGGTGTGTTTTATGGATTCTCCAAAGTGTGTATAAAAGAAGTAAAGAAAAAGAATGAAAAAAAATGTTGGCCATATAAGCACAGCAAGATGCCTTGTGGCACTTATGGGCTCCTGGCCGTATGTATCTCGGAAATGGCTATGGTGATTCCTTCAAATTTGGTACATGGACATCTCTACCTGGTGGGCATCTCTACAGTAAAATTGGTTTCAATCAGTTAATGGATTACAGAGCTACATATATGTGAAAATTGCATTTTCTTTCTTGTTGTCAATATACTGTACTCATGCCAGCTTGTTTGGCCTCACGACACACTACTGTGGGTCTTGATAAACAATATAGTTAAGACAACCTTCATTAAACTGTACTCCATTATAATTTTTGACCAATCATATGGAGTTACATAATAAGACAGCATACCAACCACAAATATACAACGTACTGTACATACCTCTTCTACACATGATTTCAGTACCATTCCAGCTCTCATCACTCTGACAAGTCCTAGTGTCACTACCAGTTAGCTCATAACCAGTGTTACATGTGAAACTACAAGTGTCTTCATAGGAAGGAACTCCATCATCTCCAAATGAACATGTGATTGTACCATTATTAGGATCAGTAAGTGATGGACAAGTAACTATTATAATGGATTTAATACAGCAGACAGTCAAAGGTATGTGACTATACATACTGCTCACCTTTTATACAGATACTGTCACTACCACTCCAGCTCCCATCACTCTGACAGGTCCTAGTGTCACTACCATTTACCACATAACCAGTGTTACATGTGAAATTACAAATGTCATTCTCATTAACAACTTCCACCATACCAGAACTACATGATATTATTGCTCCATTGGAAGGTGTATAACACTGAATATCTGAGGAGTACATTATAAATACATGTGTAAGTAATAATAGCTCAAATCATAGAAATAAAACACAACAAAACAAGGGAGGTTATCTATACCTGCAGCTATAATAGTGGACAATTGAGCAAAAATCCGACTAGTTTGCAATTTTCTTGTATGTCATTTTATCACTTCTTTGAGGGAAACACCAATGGGCTGGTAAAGTTTCAGCCTTATCCGGTGAGTACTTTTGGACTATAGACAGCAAGAAGAACAACACAATCTATTTGAACAGTGCCTATACGGAAAATAAAGTACAGATACTTATGTAATCGATTATAGGTCATGAGTGCACCAGGCTATGGAGTTGGCACTTGTGTCATTGTGTTCGGGGAATTCATCAAATTTTTGGCCTTTACATCCACCCATGCTATGAAACAAGAAGCTTTGAAATGGTAACAATAAAGTTATGTTTACTATATAAACAAGCATACATAACTCGCCTTTGCTTTATGGTACAATATGGAACAAAGACATTCCTACTCTCCATGAAAAGGCAAATGTAGTGGTGTATTAGATGTTTCAATTCCCATCTTCTTTCACTGTTTACTGAAGCAATTAAAAACAAACATAAAATCATTTTTGTAGCACATATTTTCTAACCCAATGTACGCATTTCAATGGCACTATTAAAACTGTATCTCAAAAACAGAATTATGCAAACTAGTCGGATTTTGCTCAGTGGATCACAAGTAATCTTCAGTTCAGTCTATCTTTTACATAACATGTTTGTTGACATCTTTTAATAACAGTTCATTATACTAGTGAGGAATTATGGTGTTAGACACATTACAAAAATTAATTACACGACTGAATGCACACCCTAACTTGAAATGCGAAATGACTATTCTACTTCATTTTCAGCTACATATGTTTCACCCATTATACAGTACTAAACGTAAAGAACAGTACCAGAATCACCTTCAAAATCAATCAAGTCACTATGGAATTATATGTGAACACATGCCCCAACTATCGATTTTGGATTGAGTGTTTCAATGAGCTCAGTATCTATTCAGACCCATAAGTTTATATCTTAGAGCGCAGTGATTGTGGATAAAATAGTGCAGAATATATGATCAACCTACAGTTTGAAATTTTCATTTACCACAATAAAACACGAGGTCACGTGAAGCATGTTTATCCAGTATGTACAGCTGGAGATTTTTGTACAGCATACAACACTAGCGTTTACTGAATTTTCTAGCCTACTTTTTACAGGGTTCTGCCCAGAAATTCCTGAGTGGTGGCCTAAAGTTAACATAAACTGATATGCTGTGTGTTGTATTAGGGTATTTTGCACATGTATCAATGATATATGTTAGAATTGTACTGGTCGGATTTAAGAGGGTACTGGTCGGTTTTTAGAGGTACTGGTCGCTTTGAACCACTGCCGACCAGTGTGGGCAGAACCCTGTTTTTAGCACTCTGGCTTTTAAACGGACCACATGTGTACTATTATACAGTATGATAGTGCTGTATAGTAGGGACCACAAAGGAGTATGCTTAGCTCATGAAATAACATCACCCAAAAATCAGCCTCAATTTTCCCTGACGACGATTGGGCAGTATTGGTTAGGTAAAACTAAGCCCAAACAAGCTTTCAGATCGACTCGAAACACTTTCAACAAGTTGCTACAGAATTTTTTTTAAATTATTAAACAGAATTGTCTACTAACTGAGTAACTGATTCCTTCAGACAAGCGTAACTCAATAACGGCTAAGGCTACGGGCTTGATTTTTTCACTGTTCGACATTGCTTCGGCCCGACAAGTGCTTTTTGGCATACCGCAGTACATACAATGCATTCTTCACGGACTTACCACTGTCCTCCTTTGTGTCCCATTCATCTTTGCTGACAGCGAAAAGTGTCAATTTGGTAGTAGCACATGATGGCTTCCTTTCGTAACAGAAATCATCCATATTTTTCATAGTGGCTATTTTGATTGCAGAGGTGCTTTTCAAACAGTTCTTGATTCATACTGCTGTGTAATGGGTTGAACATAGCCAACAACAAAGCGTAATGGATACTTCACTTTTCAGACGATAATTGATATAACTAGGGCGGGAGGCACCATTTCTTTCTTTTGGTATGCAGGGATTGCAGAGGAGCTTTTCAAGCAGTTTTTGAATTGAAATGCTGTGTAACAGGTTGAACATAGCCGACAACGAAGCGTAATGGATACTTCACTTTTCAGATGAAAATTGATCTCTGGTCCAAAACAGCCAAGTTGTAAAAAAAGAGTGCAGCCCTCAAAAAGGCTATGGTGAAAAAGATGTGAAATCCAAGGTGACGGCCAAGAAATGGCTGTGATGGTAATGGTAAAAATTTTAATATTGAAAATTCCAGTGAATTTGGTGCTGCTTGGTCTTGGCACAAAATTCACCTGAATTGTTGTTATTACCATCACAGCCATTTCTTGGCCGCCACCTTGGATTTCACATCTTTTTTTCACCATAGCCTTTTTGGGGGCCGCACTCATTTTTATAGCTTAGCTGTATTGGATTAGATTTCACTTCTTTTTGTATTTGTATACCTATAGGCCGGTTTGGGGCCTTTTTAACCTACCTTTTTTTCTTTACCACAGGAAGAAGAAAAAGATGAAGCAAATTTTAAATACTTTAACTATTTCTGATTTTATCAATAAATGTACAAATTATATAATACATATAATTATTACAGAACTCTCTACATGATGGTTTCTTTGTAAGTGAACTCTCTACAAGGTGACTTCTTCTAGCTGATCTCTCTACACGATGATTTGTTTGTAGCTGAACTCTCTACAAGGTAACTTCTTCTAGCTGATCTCTCTACAGGGTGATTGTTTGTAGCTGAACTCTCACAGGTGATTTGTTTGCAGCTGAGCTCTCTACAGAATGGTTTCTTTGTAACTGAACTCTCTACAAGGTGACTTCTTCTAGCTGATCTCTCTAAAGGGTGAATTGTTTGTAGCTGAACTCTCTAAAGGGTGAGTTGTTTGTAGCTGAACTCTCTAAAGGGTGAATTGTTTGTAGCTGAACTCTCTACAAGGTAACTTCTTCTAGCTGATCTCTCTACAGGGCGATTTGTTTGCAGCTGAATTCTCTACAGGGTGATTTGTTTGCAGCTGAACTCTCTACATGGTGGTTGTGGTTTCTTTGTAGCTGAACTCTCTACAAGGTGACTTCTTCTAGCTGATTTCTCTACAGGGTGAATTGTTTGTAGACGAACTCTCTACAGGGTGACTTGTTTGTAGCTGATCTCTATATGTACTTGTTTCTAGCTGATCTCTTCAATTCTCTTCAGGGTGACTGCTCTATTAGGATGACTGCTCTATTAGAGTATCTCGATTGCACACTTGCTGCACCAAGTTGGATTTCGTGTTATAACTCTGTCGCTTTAAGTCTGATTCTTCTACACCACTGAAGAGTCTTTCTAAGATGATTACTCCATCTGTACAGCGATTTTCAAAGCATTACTCCAAGCATTTTTTTTGGTAGGCGTGGCAAGTAGTTGTTTTTTTATTAGCTAATCTCGATTGCATAATTATTACAAACTGTTGGTTTTTTCATTGTATCTTTGTGGTTTTTAGCTCGATTTCTTTCAAACCACAAAAGGTTTGAGGTTCAATAGTTAACCTATTCATCCACCGATTTTAAGCTTCTTCCTGTAAGCAGTTTACCCTGTAGGCGTGACAACATATTGGTGTTATTTTTCGTGAATAATCACTAATAACTCTTTGCCTGTTTATTGTATCTAATCAAAAACAACTAAGCTGTAAAAAGGGGTGTGGCCCCAAAAAGGCCAGGATGAAAAAAGCCAAGGTGGCGGCCAAGAAATGGCTGTGATGGTAGGTTAATGGCAAAAATTTTAATAACGACAATTCATGTGAATTTGTGCTGCCTTCTCCTAGTTTCACTCAGATTCAGCACTAAATTCGCCTGAACTGTTGTTATTAAAATTTTTGCCATTAACCTACCATCACAGCCATTTCTTGGCCGCCACCTTGGATTTCACATCTGTTTTCATCCTGGCCTTTTTGGAGTTTTTACAGCTTAGCTGTTTTTGATTAGATATCACTTCTTTTTGTAATTTCATACCTAAAGCCAGCCTATTGGGTATTTCTTTTAACTTGTCTTTTTCTTTTCTATAGGAATGACGACTATTAAAGAGAAAACTATATTGTGCAATTATTTAGCTACACATGCACATTTAACAATAATTTGGTGCTGATTAATTATTAACTCAATGTGAATACTCTACAGGGAAATGTGTATGTGGCTGAAAGTTTCACAGGGAGAATCATAATGTAGCTATACTCTTAGACTACATGGTGAACAATTTGTACGTAGTTGAACTCGCCACATAGTGACTTGGAACATAAATAAACTGAATTGCAAAATAACTGAACTTTATACAGGGTAGTTTTATTGTAGCTGATCCCTCAACAGGTTGACATATTTCTAGCTGAACTCTCTACAGGGTAACTTGGTTCTATCTAATCTCTCTACAGGGTGAATTGCTTCTAACTAATCCTTCTACAGCGTGATTATGTTCAAGCTGACCTCTCTACAGGGTGATTTGAAATGTAGCTGATCTTTCCACAGGGAAACAAGTTACCCTGTAGAGATATCAGCTTGAAACAGTTACCCTGTAGAAAGAACTAGAAATAAATCACCCTGTAGAGAGATCAGATAGAACCAAGTTACTCTATAGAGAATTCAGCTAGAAACATGTCACCCTGTGGAAAGATCAGCTACATTTCAAATCACCCTGTAGAAAGAGCAGCCTGAAACAAATCACCCTGTAGCGAGATCAGTAGAAATTCTAACTGATCTCTCTATGGGGTGATTTGTTTCAGGGTGATTTGTTTCAGGCTGATCTTTCTACAGGGTGAGTTGAAATGTAGCTGATCTTTCCACAGGGTGACATGTAAGCTGATCTCTCTACAGGGTGATTTATTTCTAGCTCTTTCTACTGGGTAACTGTTTCAAACTGATATCTCTACAGGGTGACTTGTTTCTTAACTGATCTCGCTACAGGGTGATTGTTTCAGGCTGATCTTTCTACAGGGTGATTTGAAATGTAGCTGATCTTTCCACAGGGTGACATGTTTCTAGCTGAATTCTCTACAGGGTGACTTGGTTCTATCTGATCTCTCAACAGGGTGATTCATTTCTAGTTCTTTCTATGGGGTAACTGTTTCAAGCTGCTATCTCTACAGGGTGACTTATTTCTAACTGATCTCTCTACGGGGTGATTTGTTTTGGGGTGATTTGTTTTAGGCTAATGTTTCTAAAGGGTGATTTGAAGTGTAGCTGATCTTTCTACAGAGTGACATGTTTCTAGCTGAATTCTCTACAGGATAACTTGATCTCTCTACAGGGTGAATTGCTTCTAACTGATCCTTCTACAGGGTGATATGTTTCAAGCTGACCTTTCTACAGGGTGATTTGAATTGTAGCTGACTTTTCCACTGGGTGACATGTTTCTAGCTGATCTCTCTACAGTGTGTTTCATTTCTAACTCTTTCTACAGGGTAACTGTTTCAAGCCGATATCTCTAAAGGGTGACTTGTTTCTAACTGATCTCTCTACGGGGTGATTTGTTTTGGGGTGATTTGTTTCAGGTTGATCTTTCTGCAGGGTGATTTGAAATGTAGCAGATCTTCCACAGGGTGACATGTTTCTAGCTGAATTCTCTACAAGGTGACTTGGTTCTATCTGATCTCTCCACAGGGTGATTTATTTCTAGCTCTTTCTACAGGGTAGCCGTTTCAAGTTGATATCTCTACATGGTGACTTGTTTCTTACTGATCTCTCTATGGGGTGATTTGTTTCTAACTGATTCTTCCACAGGGTGATATGATTCCAACTGACCTTTCTGCAGGATGATTTTGAAATGTATCTGATATTTCTACAGTGACTTGTTTCTAGCTGATCTCCCTACAGGGTAACCGATCTCTCCACTGGGTGACTTGTTTCTGACTAATCGCTGTACAGGGTGATTTGTTTCAAGCTGATTTTTCTACAAGGTGATTTGAAATGTAGCTGACCTCTCTAAAGGATGACATGTTTCTAGTTGACCTCTCTACAGGGTAACTTGTTTCTAGTTGACCTCTCGACATGGTGAATTGTTTCTAACTGATTTCTCTACAGAGTGACTTTTGTCTAGCTTAACTCTCTACAGAGTGACTTGATCTCTCTAAAGGGTGATACTGATCCTTCTGTGGGGTAATTTGTTTCAAGCTGATCTCTCCACAGGATGACTTGTTTCTAGCTGTTCTATCTACAGGGTAGTTTGTTTCAAGCTAATCTTTCTACAGGGTGACTTGAAACTATTTTAAACTCTTTGCAAGGAAATTTATTTCTAGCTGATCTCTGTACAGGGTGATTTGCTTCTAACTGAATACTATACAGGGTGATTTGTTTCTAGCTGCTGAGAGATTTGTTTCTAGCTGAACTCTCCACAGGGTGACTCAAAAAGAGGTTGGGCTCTCCATAGAGTGATCAAGCTGATCTCTCAGGGTGCCTGGTTTCCAGATCTCTCTACAGAGTGATTTTTCATCTAATCTCTCTACAGTGTGATATGTTTCTAGCTGATCTTTCTACAAGGTGATCTGTTTTTAAGTGATCCTTCTATGAGGTGATTTGTTCCAAGCTAACATTTCTACAGGGTGATTTGAAATATAGCTGATCTCGCTACAGGGTGACTTATTTCTAGCTAGCTAATCTCTCTACAGGGTAACTTGTTTCTAGTTGATTTTTCTACAGGGTGACTTCTTTCTGGCTGTACTCTCTGTACAGGGTGACTTGTTCTTACCAGATCTCTCCATAGAGTAATTTGTTTCAAGACAAGGTGATTTGAAATGTAACTGATATCTTTACGAGGTTACTTGTTTTTGGCTGACCTCTCTACAGAAATGTAGTTGAATTCTTTGCAGGATAACTTGCTTCTACAGTAGCAGATCTCTTTACCGAGAGAATTGTTTGTAGTTAAACTCTCCACAGCGTGGCTTATTTCTAGCTGAAACACTCTCAAAACGTAGCTGAACTTTCTATAGGGTGACTTATTTCTAGCTGATCTCTTTACAGGGTGACTTGTATCTAGCTTAACTCTCTACAGTGTAACCTGATCTCTCTACAGGGTGATTTGTTTCTAGCTAATCTTTCTTCACAGTGATTTCTTTCTGTCTGATCTCTCTAAGAGTGACTTGAAAAGTAGCTGAACTCTTTGCAGTGTGACTTGTTTCTAGCTGATCTCTGTACAGAGTGATTTGTTTCTACTGAACTCTCTGCAGGGTGATTTGTTTCTAGTTGATCTTTCTATATGGTGACTTGTTTCTACCTAATCTCTCTTTTTGACTAGCTGGTTTTTCCATAGGATGACTTGTTTCCAGCTCTACAAGGTGATTTGTGTCCAGCTGATCTCTCTACAGGATGATTACTTACATAGCTGATCTCTCTACTGGGAGACTTGTTTCTAGCTAACCCATCAACAAGCCAACTTGTTTCCAGCTGAACTCTCTACAGGGTGCTTTGAAATATAATTGAATTCTCTTTAGGTGGCTGGTTTCTGGCTGATCTCTTCACAAAGTGACTTGTTTCTACTGAACTCTTTGCAGGGTGACTTGATTCTAGTTGATCTTTCTATACAGTGACTTGTTTCTACGTAACTAATCTCTCTTTTTGTCTAGCTGATCTTTGCACAAGGTGACTTGTTTCCAGCTCTACAAGGTGATTTGTGTCCAGCTGATCTCTCTACTGGGAGACTTGTTTCTAGCTAACCCCTCAACAAGGTAGCTTGCTTCCAGCTGAACTCTCTACAGAATGCTTTGAAATATAGTTGAATTCTCTTTAGGGTGGCAGGTTTTTAGCTGATCTCTTGACGGAGTGACTTGTTTCTAGCCAATTTCTCTACAGGGTGACCCTAGCTTAATACTCTACAGGGTAACTCAATGTATCAGTAATTTAACAATTTGTGGGTGATCTGATCTCTCTACAAGATGACTTTATTGTAGTTGAGTTGTATACAGAGTGGCTTATAATTGAGTTAATTTCTCTACCGAACATAGTTGAATGCTTTAATAGAGTAATTTTCATTTCTTAGCTGACTGCTTTATTAGGGTGACTGCTCTATTAGACTATCTCGATCTCGCACTTGCTACACCAAGTTGGATTTCATGTTATAACTCTGTTGATTTAAGTCTGATTCTTCTACACAGTTGAAGGTCCTTTCTAAGATGATTACTCCATCTGTACAGCAATTTTTAAAGCATTACTCCAAGTGGTTTATCTGGTAGGCGTGGCAAGTAGTTGTTTTTTATTAGCTAAGGCAACTCCAATCTGGTAATTATGTTTCTGGTCCACCGTATGCATCCTTTTTTGGAGAATGTGAAATTTCAGAAATAGATGGGTAAAATGCCCGCATCAGCTTTTTTAATAACCTGGATTTCAGAAACAAATATTGGGCTGCAACAAGTATGCTAAATCTAACTATCTAAGCATCATAATTTGTATTTATCAGTGAAAACCTGCAAGAAATGGGCAGAGTGCACAGTTCAGATCGATATACTCTAATAGAACAGTCAGTAAATCACACAAAAAAACTCTAATTGAGCAGTCAATTCATTGTTGCTTTGTTGCTGAATTCCGCCCACCCACACCTAAAACTGATTTTCAAAGGACCAGAAACATAATTACCAATTGCAGTGGCCTAATCTTGATTGTGTATTTGTTACACACTGTTGGTTTTTCATTGTATCTTCGTGCTTTTTAGATCGATCTCTTTCAAACCACAAAAGGTTTGAGGTTCAATAGTTAACATATTGATCGATTTTCAGCTTCTTCCCATAAGCAGTTTACCCTGTAGGCGTTACAACATATTTGTGACATATTTCATGAATACTCACTAATAACTCCTTGACTGTTTATTGTATTCCAGCCAAACTTAGTACCAAGATGCGCCTTTGTACCCCCCTTCTGTGTGCTAAATTTCAAGGCAATTTTCATTGCAATTTCAAGGCGATAAGCCAATTTTTGAAGTTGTATATCTTGGGAAAGCTTGAAGCGATTTCGCTCAAATTTGGTATGTGAAGTACTGACATTGGCGGATGTGTCTACAGCCAAAATCGTCTTATTTTGTAAAGGAAGCACAGAGCTACGGAGGTGCGAAAATCGCATTAAGACACACAGTGGTGTGTCGTGCGGCCCAAGAAGCCAGTGAGCAACACCCGTGAGTATATTGACAGGAAGAAAGAAAACACAATTTTCACACCTCCGTAGCTCTGTGCTGCCTTGATGAAACAAGAAGATTTTTGCTGTGGACACTCCCTCCAACTTCAGCACTCCACATTCCAAATTTGAGCAAAATCGCTTCAAGCGTTCCCGAGATATGCGACTTCAAAAATTGGCTTAGTTTCTTCGGTTTTTTCTTCTTATTTTTCTTCCTCTTTTCGCACACTTACAAAAACTGCTATAAAATGCGAATTCCATATCCAATTGCCTTGCAATTTGGCACACAGAAGTGGGGTATAAATGCGCATCTCGGCACCAACTTTGGCTGGAATACAATAAACAGGCAAAGAGTTATGAGCGATTATTTACTACAAATAACACCAATATGTTGTCACGCCTACAGGGTAAACCGCGTACGGGAAGAAGTTGAAAATCGATGGGTGGATAGGTTAACTATTAAACCTCAAACCTTTTGTGGTTTGAAAGGAATCGAGCTAAAAACCAGGAAGATACAACGAAAAAACCAACAGTGTGTAACAATTATGCAATCGAGATTAGCTAATAAAAAAACGACTGTTTGCCACGCCTACCAGATAAACCGCTTGGGCTACTGCTTTGAAAATTGCTGTACAGATGTAGTAATCATCTTAGAAAGGCTCTTCTATGGTGTAGAAGAATCAGACTTAAAGCCACGGAGTTATAACACGAAATCAAACTTGGTGCAGCAAGTGCGAGATCGAGATACTCTAATAGAGCAGTCACCCTGAAGAGAATTCAAGAGATCAGCTAGAAACAAGTAACCTGTATAGAGATCAGCTACAAACAAGTCACCCTGTAGAGAGATCAGCTAGAAGTAGGGGGTTCATGCAACTATGGAAAGAGATAGTTCAGCTAGAAGAAATCACCTAGTAGAGTTCAGCTACAAAGAAACCACCAGGTAGAGAGTTCAGCTACAAACAAATCGCCCTGTAGAGAGATCAATAGAAGAAGTTACCTTGCAAAGAGTTCAGCTACAAACAAACCATCATGTAGAGAGATCAGCTACAAACAAATCTCCCTGTAGAGAGATCAGCTAGAAGAAGTTACCTTGTAGAGAGTTCAGCTAAAAAGAAACCATCATGTAAAGAGTTCAGCTGCAAACAAATCACCTGTAGAGAGTTCAGCTACAAACAAATCTCCCTGTAGAGAGATCAGCTAGGAGAAGTTACCTTGTAGAGAGTTCAGCTAAAAAGAAACCTTCACGTAGAGAATTCAGCTGCAAACAAATCACCTATAGAGAGATCAGCTAGAAGAAGTTTCCTTGTAGAGAGTTCAGTTACAAACAAATCACCCTGTAGAAAGATCAGCTAGAAGAAGTCACCTTGTAGAGAATTCAGCTACGATCAGCTAGAAGAAGTTACCTTGCAGAGAGTTCAGCTACAAAGAAACCATCATGTAGAGAGATCAGCTACAAACAAATTTCCCTGTAGAGATATTAGCTAGAAGAAGTTACTTTGTAGAGAGTTCATTTAAAAAGAAACCATCATGTAGAGAGTTCAGCTGCAAACAAATCACCTGTAGAGAGTTCAGCTACAAACAAATCTCCCTGTAGAGAGATCAGCTAGAAGAAGTTACCTTGTAGAGAGTTCAGCTAAAAAGAAACCATCATGTAGAGAGTTTAGTTGCAAACAATCACCTGTAGAGAGTTCAGCTACAAACAAATCTCCCTGTAGAGAGATCAGCTAGAAGAAGTTACCTTGTAGAGAGTTTAGCTACAAAGAAACCATTCTGTAAAGAGCTCAGCTGCAAACAAATCACCTGTACAGAATTCAGCTACAAAAAAATCACCCTGTAGAGAGATCAGCTAGAAGAAGTTACCTTGTAGAGAGTTCAGTTACAAACAAACCACCATGTAGAGAATTCAGCTACAAACTAGTGACCCTGTAGAGACACCAGCTAGAAGAAGTTACCTTGTAGAGAGTTCAGCTGCAAACAAATCACCTATACAGAATTCAGCTACAAACAAATCACCCTGTAGAGAGATCAGCTAGAAGAAGTTATCTAGTAGATAGTTCAGCTACAAACAAATCACCCTGTTGAGAGATCAGCTAGAAGATGTTACCTTGTAGGTAGTTCAGCTGCAAACAAATCACCCTGTAGAAAGATCAGCTAGAAGAAGTCACCTTGTAGAGAGTTCAGCTACAAACAAACCACTATGTAGAGAGTTCAGCTAGAAGAAGTCACCTTGTAGAGAGTTCAGCTACAAAGAAACTATTCTGTAAAGAGCTCAGCTACAAATAAATCACCTATATAAAGAATTCAGTTACAAAAAAAATAACCTTGTAGAGAGATCAGCTAGAAGAAGTTATCTTGTAGATAGTTCAGCTACAAACAAATCACCCTGTAGAGAGATCAGCTAGAATAAGTTACCTTGTAGAGAGTTCAGCTACAAAGAAACCATCATGTAGAGAGTTCAGATGCAAACAAATCACCTGTAGAGAGTTCAGCTACAAACAAATCACCCTATAGAAAGATCAGCTAGAAGAAGTCACCTTGTAGAGAGTTCAGTTACAAAGAAACCACCATGTAGAGAGTTCAGCTATAAACTAGTGACCCTTTAGAGACATCAGCTAGAAGAAGTTACCTTGTAGAGAGTTCAGCTACAAAGAAACCATTCTGTAAAGAACTCAGCTGCACCTGTACAGAATTCAACTACAAACAAATCACCCTGTAGAAAGATAAGCTAGAAGAAGTTACCTTGTAGAGACATCAGTTACCTTGTAGAGAGTTCAACTACAAAGAAACCATCATGTAGAGAGTTCAGCTTGAAAGAAATCACCTGGTAAAAAATTCAGCCACAAACAAATTGCCCTGTAGAAAGATCAGTTAGAAGAAGTTACCTTGTAGAGAGTTCAGCTACAAAGAAACCATTCTGTAAAGAGCTCAGCTGCAAACAAATCACCTGTACAGAATTCAGCTACAAACAAATCACCCTGTAGAAAGATCAGCTAGAAGAAGTTACCTTGTAGATAGTTCAGCTACAAACAAATCACCCTGTAGAGAGATCAGCTAGAAGAAGTTACCTTGTAGATCGTTCAGCTACAAACAATTCACCCTGTAGAGAGAGCAGCTAGAAGAAGTCACCTTGTAGAGTGTTCAGTTACAAAGAAACCACCATGGAGAATTATGTGATAAATATATGTATTATATATATAATTTGTACATTTACTGATAAAATCAGAAATATCTAAAGTACATTTGCTTCATCTTTTCTTCTTTCTGTGGCAAAGAAAAAAAATACAGGTTAAAAAAGTCCCAAAGCCGGCCATAGGCCAGCTTTGGGGTATGCAAATACAAAAAGAAGTGAAATCTAAACCAAAACAGCCAAGCTGTAAAAAAAGTGTGCGGCCCTCAAAAAGGCTATGGTGAAAAAAGATGTGAAATCCAAGGTGGCGGCCAAGAAATAGCTGTGATGGTAGGTTAATGGTAAAAATTTTAATAACGACAATTCA
The DNA here is from genome assembly GCF_963678975.1 of Dysidea avara. NCBI lineage: Eukaryota > Metazoa > Porifera > Demospongiae > Dictyoceratida > Dysideidae > Dysidea > Dysidea avara. Next base: position 37,761,786 of record NC_089274.1, read on the forward strand.
GGTGAATTTTGTGTCAATTGACCAAGTGGCACCAAAATTCCCCTGAATTGTCGTTATTAAAATTTTACCATTAACCTACCATCACAGCCATTTCTTGGCCGCCACCTTGGATTTCACATCTTTTTTCACCATAGCCTTTTTGAGGGCCGCACACTTTTTTTACAGCTTGGCTGTTTTGGTTTAGATTATCTTTCTTCCTGTTAATATACTCACGGGTGTTGCGTGCTGGCTTCTTGGCCGCACGTCACACTACCGTGTGTTTTGATTCCAGGTACCGAGATGCGCCTTTACACCCCCTTTCTGTGTGCCAAATTGCAAGTTTATTTTGTAGATTGCAACTGTAGCATTTGTTGTCATGTGTATCTTCACTAGCTACGTGTGTTTAAGAAAAATTTCAAGGCAATCGGATATGGCGTTCGTGTTTTATGGCACTTTTTGTAAGTGTGCGAAAAGAGGAAGAAAAATAATAAGAAAAAAAATGAAGAAACTAAGCCAATTTGTGAAGTCTATATCTCGGGAACACTTAAAGCGATTTCACTCAAATTTGGTATGTGGAGTACTGAAGTTAGTGGGTGTGTCCACAGCAAAAATCGTCTTGTTTCATCTAGGCAGCACAGAGCTATGGAGGTGCAAAAATTGTATTTTCTTTCTTCCTGTCAATATACTCACGGGTGTTGCACACCAGCTAGCTTCTTGGGCCGCACGACATACTACCATGTGTCTTGATAGCTGGAGCATGTGACGCTATTGCAGATGCGGTATGCATGGGTTTACCAGTCATGATAATTATTTACAAAAAGAATTAACAAACAAGTACACAAAAAATTTGGAACTTTCAACTAGAGTAGGAACCATAGCACATCGATAAAAGTACTTGGAGTAGTCCATGATATTAAATCACAGTAAAACAATAAGAAGTGTTATATCCCTACTGTGCATTTCCATTATGGTATATTGAGCACAGTAGGGATATAACACTTCTTTTTTTTTTACTATGCTTTAATATCACAGACTACTCCAACTTGTTTCAGTACTTTTTATCAATGTGCTATGGTCCCTACTCTAGCTGAAAATTCCAATTTTTTTGTGTACTTGTATACCTTAGTATGAAGTAACTGGTGTGTGACAATTGAACCCATGTGCCTGGCTTTAATACGGATAAATACAATTAGTTTTCCACTATGTTTTGTCCATTATACAGCCAATAGCTGAAACACAAAGTGGCTACTCCACTTCAGTTTCAGCTAAGTTCCATCTCTTGTACAGTACCACAAATGAAGAACAGTACAAAAAGTGCTTCTGCAATCAATCCAGTTGCAATACAAAAAATAATGCATGGATACCATGACACATCACCAGCACATCTCAGTCAAACTGATGTCAAACAACAGTGAAGAAATGAAGCCTGTAGCTTTAAGCATAGTTGAGTTACGTATGCTTGGATGAAGGCAGAAAGAAACAGTTAAATAGTCGTTGTTTTTTAATTTGTTGGAATTTGTTGGAAGGGTTTGGAGTCACTCTGAAGACATTTACAGGCTTGGTTATGCCTAACCAATACTACCAAGCTGTTGTGAAGGAAAGTGAGGCTGGTTTTGGGTGGTATTTTTGGAAAAGAAGCCTAAATCTCCACAATCCCTACTATACATTACCACTGTACTGTATGATATGTGATATAAATACATCACACCCTGATTTTCAGTAGTACACATAATTAATAAAGCTATAGTAGTTTCAAATTACCAACTGTAAACTGGATCAGTGGCTGTCGTCCAATATATCTGTTATCAGCATTACTGAGGTCAAGTGATGTTGGAGATCCATTAAAGAAATACAACACATATCCATCTATCATCCCAGTTGATGTCCTCACTTGATATTTAGAATTAGATTGATGATAAAATCCTACAGCATCTCCTGACTGGACAATTGTTCTGTTATTACCAGCAAGGGAAATATCTGCTACTCTAAGTCCTTCCCCATCAATCAAAACTAAATGTACTTGACTTTCTTGTACTTGAATTTCATCAATTTTAGAATAGGTCATTGAAGCTGACAATGATGGTCTCCACACTTGTATGTAAGGGTAAGTGTCTGTACCTCTATCATCCTGCAATATTCTAACCCTGATGTTAGTTATTCTTCCATTACAAGTAAAGTTAAGACGAGGAGCAATTGCTACTCCTTCATCATTATATTCATTTTCACCAATTTGCTGGACATTAACAGTATCAGTACAGTTCTGTCCACCTAATGTGATATAATTTTGTATACCATATTAATGCTAACTGAACAGTAATAACACTTACGTAGTTTTAGCCACTCATGTGCTTGACAACACATAATGCAGTCCTGAGCACTGTTAACAGTGCTATATGGAATTTGCACTTCCATTTGAAGTAAAGGTGTGAAAGTAGTATATTTTTGTTTAATATCTAAGGAGGGGACAGGAATTTGTCAAAGGAGCAAGCACCCTCTACCCCTCCTTAAATGAAGCCCTGCTTTGAATTTCTAATCTAAACCAAAACAGCCAAGCTGTAAAAAAAGATGCAGACCCCAAAAATGCCAGGATGAAAAGTTTTGAAATCAAAAGTGATAGCCAAGAAATGGCTGTGATGGTAGGTTAATGGCAAAATTTTTAAGTGACAATTCAGGTGAATTTGGCATTTTCACCCTGGCTTTTTTTGGGGTCACACCTTTCTTACAGCTTGTCAATTTTCAACTGATTTCTTGAAGCGGTTTAGGCATGACAAAAGTTTGATCTTATTTTACACACAAAAATTGGTCATAACTCCATGAATCTAAATTGGATTCGTGCCAAAATAATAACCCCTTTACATCTGCCACAATTCAGCATGATTGGAACACGCATTTGTGTTTTATGGCAAATTTTGCCAAGTGTGTGAAAAAGTAGAAGAAAATAAAACTGGAAACTTTTGCCACTGTAGAAATGGCTGGGGAAATTTCCTTTAAAATTTGAAATTTGGTATGTGGAGTCCCCTAGCTGAGGGCATCGCTACAGTAAAATTGGTTCCAATCATTTAAGGGATCATGGAGTTACGTATGTGTGAAAATTGTGTTTTCTTTCTTCCTGTCAATATACCCATGGTGTGGCACGCTAGTTTCTTGGGCTGCATGACACACTACTGTGTCTTGATAATACAAGAAGGCTATAATGATTTTTCTGCATCTTTTGTTGGCTGCTGCCAGTATCTTGATTATAGAATGTATTCTACCATAATTTGAGTCCCTGCAGTGCAGAAAATTACACCATAAGACTACAGCACAAATGAAATATTGCCAGTATTTTAACAGAGTAGTGCTCAGGTAAAACTATTCAGAAGAAAAAAAAAATATATATATATATATATACTAGCTATTTAAAAATTTTAAAAATTAAAAGGAAGTAGGGATTGATATAATATACATGCTACAAAAGGTAAGGAAACAAGCTCAAAGATGTTACAGCTGAAAACAAAAAGTAAGGAAACAAGATTAGATGGCTACTTGCTAAAATGAAACACATTTTATTCCCCATATCAAAACTACTCTGTACATTTTGTCAAATCACAGCCATCCTACCAATGGTCTAATTTTTTTCACAGAATACAAGTTTTACCCTTAATTCTAAAAAAATTGATCATTAAAATGATGTAATATCTGTTTTACATCCCTTTCACTATCTCAGGTTAGTCAAACAAGCTTGTCATTCCTTGTATTTTCCTTGTCCAATATAAAATACATGCGTTTTGCACTATATTAAAAACACAAAAGTACATTAGCACCCATAATTTCTACAGCACATTATGAAATACCCCTTGAATTACCCTATACAATGTGCCACCCGTACTGGAGTTGTAACGTTACCACAGTGTCACTTATTCATTGTTGATTTAGGCATAATGCACACTCCATACAAAAGTCTATTGGAGAAATTGATTATGCGGGTGGACAAATCCCAAAAGTACAACCTGTTATCCTTAACCAAATCACCTAAACTTGGTATAATTTTATGTGTTGAAGCATACTGATTAAAGAATTCATCAGTACCAAGTGTTTAACTAATAATTTTTTAGAAAAGTAGGCGAAAAACCTTGGTTTTGCAGCATTTATTTACATACCTGATGATGCATAATTCACCAGAACAAGGCTATTTCTGCTCTCTCTGTTCATTGCAGAACAAAATCTAATATACCATGGGACTCGCCTGACATCAATGGATCTGATAAACCAAACTGTGTTTTTGTAAACTGAAGTATGCAGAAGTTACAGTGGTTTGCTTACGAGATGGTGTACTTTTTACCGAAAACGGGCAAAGCCTAGCAAAATCCAGTATGATATGCTATTTTTGGCTAACATCTTGAAATAGACTATCAAATTAGCCAAAAGCAGGGATTAAAATGTGTCTCATTTTAACAAGTAGCCATCTAATCTTGTTTTCTTACTTTTTGTAGTGTGACTTCTTCTAGATGATCTCTCTACAGGGCGACTTGTTTCTAGATGATCTCTCTACAAGATGGTTTGTTTGTAGCTGAACTCTCTACAATTTGATTTGTTTGCAGTTGAACTCTCTACATGGTGGTTTCTTTGTAGCCAAACTCTCTACAAGATAACTTCTTCTAGCTGATCTCTCTACAGGGTGACCTGTTTGGAGCTGAACTATCTGCAGGGTGATTTGTTTGTAGCTGAACTCTCTACAGGGTGATTTGTTTGTAGCTGAACTCTCTACAGTGTGATTTGCTTGCAGCTGAGCTCTCTACATGATAGTTTCTTTGTAGCTGAACTCTCTACAAGATAACTTCTTCTAGCTGATCTCTCTACAGGGTGAATTGTTTGTAGCTGAATACTCTACACAGTGGTCTGTTCGTGGATGAACTCTATACAGGGTGATTTGTTGTAGCTGAACTCTCTACAAGGTGATCCTTCTAGCTGAACTCTCTACAGGGTGATCTGTTCGTAGCTGAACTTCCAAAAGGGTGGTTTGTTTGCAGCTGAACTCTCTACATGATGGTTTCTTTATAACTGAACTCTCTACATGTAGGTAACTTCTTCTAGCTGATCTCTCTACAGGGTGACATGTTTCTAGCTGATCTCTGGATGACTTGTTTCTAGCTGAACTCTCTATAGGGTTATCTGTTTGTAACTAAACTCTCTACAGGGTGACTTGTTTGTAGCTGAACCCTCTACAAAATGATTTATCTCTAGCTGATCTCTCTATAGGGTGACTTGTTTGTAGCTGAATTCTCTACAGGATGGTTTCTTTGTAGCTGATCTCTCTACAGAGTGACTTTTTCTAGCTGATCTGTCTACAGGGTAACTTGTTTCTAGCAACTCTCCACAGGTGATTTGTTTGCAGCTGAACTCTCTACATGGTGGTTTCTTTGTAGCTGAACTCTCTACAGAGTGACTTACTTGTAGCTGAACATTGTATAAAGTAACTTGTTTGTAGATGATCTCAATAGGTTAGCTAACTTGTGTATACAGATGAACTCTCTACTGGGTAGTTTCTTTGTAGCTGAACTCTCTACTCAGTGACTTGTTTGTAGCTGCATTTTCTACAGAGTGACTTGTATTAGTTGAACTCCCTACAAAATAACTTGCAGTGTATATACCCTTACAATGGAGTAAATTAAAAACGTATAGTGGAATGCTCTATTAGGGTGACTGTTCTATTAGAGTATCTCGATCTCGCATTTGCTACACGTAGTTGGCTTTCAAATCATAACTCAGTGGTTTGTACTCCGATTCTTCTGTACTACTGCAAGGGCTTTCTACGATAATTATTCCAGCTGCACACCGATTAATAGCTCATTGCTCTAAGCGGTTTGCCTGGTAGGCGTGAAAACTAATAGCTTTTTATTCATAAAAATCGATCACATAATTGTGACACAGGTTGGGTTTTGTTAGTGTCGCGTGGCCAGACCGCTTTTTTCTCCATCATGGAGCTTATCGATTAGAGATTATAAGCGCCTACTTCGAAAAGGATCTGGTACAGAATTAATACGTAAACTCGTTTTCACATCCCCAGCTAGAGCTCGGGGTGTTTCATTAACTTTCATCATAAAACGTATACTTCCTTTTAACTTTCAAACCACGCATGCATTGGAAATGCCATGAACGATTGCCGGTAGCGGTGATAAGAGACACTGGGGCTGGTTTTCTAAGGCTGAAAAGGACACGGGTTGATTCCTTGCTCAGTTCTCCTTTAGCTTTTTCATTTTCACAAGGAATCGTTCCGTGTGCTTTTCAGCCTTAGAAAACCAGCCCCAGTGTCTCTCATCACCACTACCAGCAATCGGTTCATGGCATTTCCAGTGCGTACATTGTTCGAAACTTAATAAAAGGAAGCATACGTTCTATGACGAAAGTTAATGAAACACCCGAGCTCTAGCTTGGGCTGTGAAAACGAGTTTACGTATGTGTTCTGGACCAGACCCTTTTTTAGAGTAGGCGCTTATAACCTCTAATCAATAATCGCCGTGACGAAGAAAAAGTGGTCTGACCCCGTGAGACTAGAGTTTTGTGTCATATCTTGATGGCCTTTAACTCGATTGTTTTCAAACCACAAAAAGGCACTCCTACGATAGTTACTCCATCTACATAGCAATTTTCAGCTAATTCCTTCAAGCGGTTTACCCTGTGGGCCTGACAGACCTTCTACCTTATTTTACACGAATAATCGGTCATAACTCTGTGAATGTTCATCAGATTTCTACCAAACTTGGTACTGAGATTCGCCTTAATGAGCCCTTTAAATGTGCCAAATTTCAGCCTGATTGGATAACGCATTTGTGTTTTATTGCAGATTTTGCAAAGTGTACGAAAAGAAGAAGAAGAAAAAAACAAAGAAAAGAAAAAAAACCAGACTTTGGCCACTTGTATCTCGGACATGGCTGAGTGAATTTCTTTAAATTTGGAATGTAGACTCCCCTACCTAGCCAGCAATTCTGTAGCAAATTTGGTTTCAATCGGATAAGAGATCACAGAGCTACAAAGGTGTGAAAATTGCATTTTCTTTCTTCATGTAAATATACTCACGGTGTGGCACGCCGGCTTCTTGGGCTGGTGTGTCTTGATATATAATAATAATAATAATTGTAATGTAGCATACAGTACAGTATTTGCATACATAATCTACTAAATGCTACAAACATACCGTGTAAGTATTAATAATATACAGTAGAAAACAAGAGTTCAGTACCTAAGCTAAGAATCAACAAATGTTCAGAGTTTTTTTTCTTTTGTATTCACACTGACTAATGCCATTGTGAAGTGGATCACCGTGGGCCATTGTATCCTGGGAAGAGTGGCTGTATCATCCCTCGCGGTAGTGTGGGGCACAGTGGAAAGTTGATGGCTTTATGGGCAACATAGGAATTTGTTGAATCTGGGGCAAATATGTAACAGACATGTTCATACTTGCAGTTCGGAAAGGTACAAGTAGATTCATTCCAGCGAAAGCAGAATTTGCAGGTTGTTTGGGTGTGGGTCTGTGATTGGTCAGGGGAAAGCTCACAGTCAGCAGAACGGTGGAAAAGACTAAAGCAATAGCTACACCTGAACACTTTTGCCCGGCCTGTAAATGCTAGTGACCACAATGTAGAATCATTTGTTGACTAAGTAGTGGAGGGGTGTGATGCTACCTGTTGACGAAATCTCCGGTCATATCCTACCCAGCAATCACCCTTGTATTCCATTGATGCCTCTATAATCAGGGACTGATAGCCCATGAGATCTGGGATACACTCAGGGTGATTCCTTGATACTACGGATACGTATGTAAAAAACACTGAAGCCATTCCAGTATTGTGAAGGAGCATATTGAGCGCTTACTCTTGCAGTCATCTTGTCTTCTGTGAATCCCCATATGTTCCGGTAGCAGGTCTGACATTTCTATGAAGGCTCCTGACTCAATCTTCTTTGCTAACTGTATTGGCGACCCGCACCAATACTGATATCAGACAAAGCATCTATTCTTTTTCGCTTCTGTGAGGTGTGACTGCTTGCCATAACTCTAACATCGTTAAGCTAGTCTGCAGGGCCTTCCTCCTCTTCTGCGGATAGTTCATCAGTTAGAGGGGCCTCCAAGCTATCACTGGCATATTCTTCATCTGTATAGCCTTCTTCGTCGGATTCAGGGGTGGTCTGACGGCGTTGAGCCTTAACAAAGGCATCAACAAGACGAGGTATATCTGCTTTCATTAAGTTGCATCCCTGTCCCCGACGTCTTTGCTTAGGTGAAGGTGAACAAGGCCTTTCTTGTTGTTTGGTGGTACATGAGTTGGCTGCCGGTACTTCCTTGCTGTTGTTCTGTCGTCTTTTTTTCGTAGCTTGCAATCGGCTGCTGGTCGCGGGGCTGGCGTTGCTCGTGGCACTGTTCTGCTGGTTGGTCGCACTTCCCTTCTACTCCTCTTACAGCTGTTGACAACAGGGGTCTGTGTTTGGCGGGTTGTCGCCTTATCATTGTGTTTTCCTTTGCTGTGGAGCCCCCGAAATTTCTGACGAGCGTTCTCAAGCGTGGCAATATTCTTTGCCTTCGTCTTTGGTATTTTTTGGTAGAACTGACGGGGAGACTTAATTGTCCACTGTTAACCTTTGGTGTGCCTCATGTTAACTACCATGCATGCGTGGTTATTCTTATAGTGGCTCACTGACCTCTAGGAGTGCTCACATGCTTGCTTCATTAACTACATTTAAATCAATGGATTTAAACTCTCATTTAAAGGCTTCAACTCCATTTTTGAAGGTCTAAACAGTAAAATTTTACAGTGAAACATCATTGGAGAGTTTATCATTAAGAGTGGAACCCCCTTTTATCCACCTATCAATGTCATGACTGACTACCACAGATACGGGCTGAGGGTGAGGAAAGGTCAGGCATGGTGGGGGAATTAATCGTTAAATTTCCCTGACAAAGTGGGGATTTGTCTTCACTAAAGAAATTCACTCAGGCAACAAAGGAGTGTGCTTTCAGTTTAGGAAGGAGTGTCTTAGGTGCTAGAATCCAGTCGAACTAACTCATTGCTAGACAATGTCACATGACCATACAAATCCCCTCCTACTGGAGTCCTAACCCCAGTATTCCCAGGGTTTGCAGGTCAAGACTTGGTCGGGGTTTGCATTGCCAATACTTCCCCGGTAGATGGGGAATTGTAATTTTCAGTGATGCAAATCCCCACCTCATCCCGAATCTGTGGTAGTTGAGGATTACATTGATAGGTGCATTAGAAGACTATATCCACCCCTGAAAGGCATGATTACCTTGCAAATAACTAAACTGGTAGGACTATAAAACAACTATACAATGTTAATAAATGCTAGAGACAACTCCTTGACTACTAACCTAGTCTTATGGCACACTTTGTTAAAATCACATGTTCTGGCAGTGACGTGTGCCGCAATTATCAATTATCTTTGGTGAAGAACAAAAAAGGCTTGAATGATGAACAGCATGGTGCAGTGGACAAAACATAATCAAAACAACAGTATTCGGAATCCACCATCATTACCTTGGCCGCTACTGGGTCTTACGGCAGGCAGAAGGAATGCAGATGAATTTTGAAATTTTTAAAATTCACTTTAGATCAAATAATTCGACTTTTTGCTTTGTTTAACCAAGGTACTGCATCATTACAGCAGTACAAATGCATTCCAGGTGGTTTTTTCGGGTACAATTTCTTGCAAGGCTGCTTTTAAAGTGCAAAAATTACAAAGTTATATGATTTCTTTCTGATCCCTACTTATTAAGTACTACCATTCTTAATGATAAAGTTCTGCAATTCCACGTGTAGCTACATACTGTATGTTCGATACATAAGTCAAGTAGCTACACTCTTAATTTTAGAACCACTATGTATTTCTGGATTAATAACATGGTAGTGTATCATGCAGCACAAGAACCATGCAGAGAGGTCAGCCAAAACAAATCACCCTGTAGAGAATTCAACCACACCATGTAGAATTTAGCTACGTTACAAGTCACCTTGTGGAGAGTTCAGCCACAAACAAGTCACCCTGTATAGAGTGGCAAAGTACACATATACCAGTCATGGGTCAAGCACTTAGGTGAAGTGCTTGAAGCACTTCCTCAAACACTTGCAAAAGTGCTTACGTACAAACACAAGTACAAACGCTTCAGTAAAGTAAATGCTTCCATTACACAGTGAAGCACTATAAAAGTGCTTGATATAATTACTTAAGGGGGCAGGCAACTATGTCCTATGGCTTACATGGATTTAAAACATGTCTTTATGTGAATCTCTATAGCCAACACAGACACTATTATCTAACTGATCAATAGTTGATGTTGTAGTTGAGGCCGTGAACATCTGTTTAGTGCAAATCTGAGTAAAAATCTTCAAAGCATGTGTAAAATATGGCGCAATTGTCATTTTTCAGTAAAATTGATTCTTCTTCTACAGCTGATGATGAAACTCTCTAAAAATTTTTGCAGAGGCTTGTCATAGTATTATCTTGAAAAGTATGGAACCAGATTTTCGTATGATGTTATTACGCGACTACTAGAGCACCAGAAAACCAAATCAAATTTTTCTTACAAATATTGAGAATTCCACAGCTAATTTGAAAAAGAAATTCCAAAAATTGCTTCCATACTTTTGTTACAAATCCACTTAGGTAGCAGATTATAAAGTTTGAACACCATAGAACTAAAACTGAGAAACTAGTTTCAAAAATTCCATAACTGTGTAGGTTTCTACAACTTTTTGATCTTAAACACAAAGCTGAAACTTTTAGTGAGTATTTTTAACTGGAGATGATGATTTCTTAGTGCTATAAATGCATCTGATACATGGATAGCAAGCAGGGATCAATAGAAAGCAGTAATTTTCAGGTGAAGCCATAGGAATTAGTAGCGTGCCCCCTTAATTACTTTAAAGTATAGGTAACAATTTACATCATAAACATAAACAGTGAATTTACTGTCTTAATACAACAAGCAAACATTAATTGAAATGTTTCATCCCTTAACCTATATCTCTTGGACCTGAATACCTTTCCTGCAACACTAAACAACTATTCAATAAGAGCTGATGATGCAGGAATTCCTAGTACAGTTGCTGCTGCTTGGGCTATGTTCGAATACTTACCCAGTTATTTGCATAGTAAACTCAATCTTTATACCTACAAGTTTAAGGGAAAATTACTGTAGGAATTTTAAGTTTGATTAAGGATCATAAAAAAAGTTGGGAAACTAGGGAGGTTGCCTACACCTGCAGATATACTAGTGAACATTTTATCCCTAATCCAGTCTATACCACCTGTTTCTTTACTTTTTTTGTAACATTATTATGACTGGTGAACCCACACATATCGCATCAAAAGTAATGATGGCACCAGAATTAATGTTTTTGTCTGAACGCGTGCCCCAAGCTATCAACTACTGCTTCGAAAGTGCAGTGGCCATTACGCTTCACTTTCAGCTATGTTCAGCCAGTTACACAGCGATACAAATGAAAAACAGCAGAAGAAGTGCCTCTGCAATCAATCCAGTCACCACAAAAATACGACGATTTGCACGCCCCAAGCATCGATTACTGCTTCGAAAGTGCAGCGGCCATTATGCTTCACTTCAACTATGCTAAGCCCATTACACAGTGTTACAAACGAAGAACAGTGTTAGAATTGCCTCTCCAGTCACCACGGAAAATACGGATGATTCCCATTTACAAACATACTGTAGGGAAGCCATGCATCACGCTACCACGAATCGACACTTTAGGCTGTCAGCAAAAAGAAATGGGACACAAAGGAGGACAAAGGTAAGTCCATGATGTATGCATTGTATGTACTGTAGTATGCCAAAAGACACATCTCAGGATGAAGCGACGTCAAACAGTGAAAAAATTAAGCTCATAGCCTTAGCTGTTATTGAGTTATGCTTGCCTGCCTGATGCGCAGGCAGGCAGTTAATCAGTAGAAAATTCCACTGAATAATTTTTTTTTCTAATTTTGCAACAATTTATTGGAAGCCTTTAGGATCATACTGAAGGCACTTTTGGGCTTGGTTAAACCTAACCAATACTGCCAAGGCACCAGGATGGAGTTGTGAAGCTGGTTTTTGGATGATTTTTTGGCCAGAAAAACCCAAATCTCCATGATCCCTAATGTACAGTTAGCATAAGCTAGGCTATTCTATGTAAAACACTTTAACTCACTACATGCTATGCTTTAACCACTTAGATGTAACCCTGGTTGATACAAATATTGTATTGTAGCAGTGTTTACATCTGGCCTTGAAAATGGCATCCAGACATCCTGGTAGTTCAAAGTGACTGAGAACAGCAAGCAACTTTTTCTTTGCCATTTCCTCTAATTAAATAGCACCTTTTAGCTGTTAGATTTTAATTTCGTTGAAACAAAGACTTGTAATCAAGAGATGCCAGCTTTGTGCTTTAAAAGTGCACTTTAAGCGCTTAAGTACCAGCACAAGCACAAATGCTGCACAATAACAAATACTTGCAAGCACTTGAAAGCACTTCAAAACAAATGCTTAAAGTGCTTATAAGTGCTTGACCAATGACTGGTACATACACATAGTCAAATGCACATCTTTATCTTCTTCCTGTTAGTTAAAAAAAGACAATTAATAAGCTTCAAAGCTGGCCAGAGGCAGCTTTGGTGCATGCAATTACAAAAAGAAATTATATCCATACCAAAACAGCCAAGCTGTGAAAAAGAGTGCACCCCCCCCCCCCCCCCCCCCCCAAAAAGCCAGGATAAAAGGTTGTGAAATCAAAGGTGACAGTTAACCACATTGATGTTAACAACAATATTTCTTAATGACGAGTGAAAAAAATAATGGGAACTAGGATTATTGCAGCCATTTCTTGGTTGTACCTTTGATTTCACATCTTTTTCACTTTGGTTTTCTTGGGAGATGCACCCTTTTTTCACAGCTTTGTTATTTTGGTTTAGATACATACAATATATATAACTAATGTTTTAGTTTACTAAAACTAAAACCTGTATTGGTGAGCATAAAGTAGTTTTAGTAACTAAAACAAAACTAAGTTATAACCTAAAATTTACTAAAACTAAATTAGAATTCGATTCTCTTTGATTTAAAACTAAACTAAAACTAAACCACTATTTCCTTTATTAACTAAAATTGTATGCACACACTAGCCCATAATGGTACAAAGAATAGTTCTTTTTAGCTGAAGCTGGCATATTTAGCCATATTTGTTTAACAGTTTTTCATGCCAGTTTAGACCAGCATTGATTACACAAAACACAAAGCTATGAAGTTCAACTTACTGCAGTATGTAACACCACATATCAGTATTATCACAAACCAGACAAATTTCATATCTGTAAAGGACATATACATAATATGACAGTGTACAACATGTATAGACAATTCAGTGGACATTTACATGAAGACTGATTACAATCAGAGGTAGGCAAGTACAAAAATGCTTCCTCAATTTTTGTGGCGGCAACTAGGACTATACAAAACAATTCTGCTGCTCCACACTTGGGTTTTCATCACTTGAGATACATAGAACTCGATTTCAGTAGTTGCTTACCCAAGTAACAGAGCTGTGGACTAGCTACCCATACAATAGTGTATTGTGAGCATTTCAGGCCTTCATTTAGGAAATGACTCAAGAGAGGGCAAAATTCCCCTAAATGAAGCCTTGCATGTGAGTGCTGTTTAATAATCACATGGTCTATCCTTGCATTGTAATAGGGCACCCTAGCCCATTACACCCATCATGCAGAAACTTCCTCTACTCTGAAAATCAATACAAAACCACTGAGACAATGTTGAGCATCTATAATTCCTTGGAAGAGACACATATTTTTATATAATGTCAATCAGCACTAAAATTTCAGGCCATCATCGTGTATAGTATACTCTACACAAATACTTGACAGCGCTCAAAATACAAAATCCAGATATTTTAATACTTGTACAGAAAGGTAATTCATGACTGACTGAGGGAAAACCGGCCGTTTTAGCAAAATTCTATTTGCTGCAAAACATAGTGAAAGTACGTGTGCCACATAAATATTACACATGTTTTAATTGCTGTGGTATGTATGGTCTGCTCTACCACGCACAGCAAAAACTACAGATCTACGTATATAAATAACACACTGGTGTGGTGTGCTGGCTACTTGGATATAGGGGTGTGAAAATGAATAATTTTGAAGCAATTGTAAACATATATTATAATTATGTAGCCACGTTTCATATACAGTATTTTGACATCAAAACACTCAAGTAGAGCAGTCACTGGAACAGTTACAACTTTATACTTCAAAACACAGGGTCTAACAGAATTTAGTGCACCTGAGCAAAGCAAGGATGCTACTACAGAGCCTGAAGTTTTCTAAATTCTGTAGAACTCTGTGTTTTGATGTCTAACTTATTTAGACCACAGCTCATTGTTGTGCCTTGTGACATGAGAAATGTAGCACTCATTAGTAGAAACAAGCCCAATACACCTCGCTCTAATTAGTAGGGCACTAGTCATGCATTACCAATGTTACAGGCATGTAATTGCTGTGTTTTGTATCACCCCAGGGACAGGAAGTATGCATAAAATGTGAACACCTTTTATTTGCTACTGCATTAAGCAGTTGATATACTGTATAATTTGTATTGCTGATCTTAGGATCATGATGCTGTCACAAAAATTTGAGGTTTCAGCAAAATAATAAACAGTGTAAAAACACGTAGTAATAAGTGTTTTGTTCAGAGTTGAAACCAAGTCAATACTGTTGACCTAGCAGACTCACTGGCCCAAATTGTAATCTGGATTTGACTCGAGATTTAAGACAGAGGCAGGGCTGCATCAAGAGCTACATTGTGACATGGATTTGACCATAATGTCTTAAGTAATACCTAAACTCCACTAGTGATAGATCGAGTGGGACCTCTGTTTTTGCACTCTCCATGTAAAGGACACTATAATATATTTAACCTCTCTGTAATGGACAATTTTTGAAACCCCTATAGACCTCTACCAATTCAATTTTACATGTACTTCTGAAAAAAAGAACAACCTCCTTGTGTTGTTCAGTAAAACTTTGTCAAAATTGAGTGCCCATTATAAAGAAGTTCAACTGTACATGTATATATATATATCTTATATCACGTGATTCCGTGCGGTCATTTGATTCTTGATTCATCTTGCTAACTTATCAAATTCTTGCCTAAAAGCTGTTGTACCGTGGCCAGGAAATTCTACTAACGGTACTCCAAAAGGTTTGAACTGTGTCCTGTTGCTGTCGTTCGTTTCGTCGCTGTTTTTGTTGCCCGAAGGGTGGTCTTATTTGGAATACACGATGGGTAGAGGGAAGAAGAAAAGGAAGCGTATTCCATCTACCAGTTCAGCTACCAGTTCAGCGGAAAGAGAGATTTGTGTGTCTTGCAAAGAAATTGTTGAGGATGACGCGGTAGAATGTCATTGGTGTGCAAAGTGGCAACATATAAAATGTGCAAACGTGAGTAAGTCTCAATATGATATGTTAAACACTTGCCCTGATCAAATTGTGTTCTTTTGCTGTGTATGCATTGTCAAACTACCTACAGTCTTGGAAAAGTTTAATGGAAGCAAAGACACCCAGTCCACTGTAGACGAGCAAATCAAAGTATTACAAACTCAACTAACTGACCTGGCAGCCAAAATGAATGATCAAATTGATTTTCGCTTCCAGCAGCTTGAAAAAAAGATTACAACAAACTTACCTAGCAGTAATTCTGTGACGCAGTCCTTGCCTTCTGCTTGTGAGCCTGATAGAACTGTTACTGTTATGTCAGCTTCACAAGTAATTAATGAATACAGAGATAGAGAAAGCCGTAAATTAAATATAATCTTACACAATGTTCCTGAATCTGAATCAACTGAATCCACTACTCGCATTACTCATGACACCCATGCTGTTGCCGACATTGGTGATAAAATTGGCATTGGATCAGTTGATGTTTCTAGCACCGTGCATCTTGGCAAAATAATAGAAGGAAGATCCCGACTCCTAAAGGTCCATCTTTGTAACCTTCAATATAAACGTCTACTATTATCAAATGCTAAAAAGTTGAAGGGCCTTTCAGGAGTTCATCAAAAGATCTATATCACACCTGATAAGAGAGAGACAGGATAACAAGTTATTGCAGGAAGAATTGCTCAGACGCAAAAGAAATGGCGAAAGTGAACTGATAATACGTAGAAGACAGATTGTTAGTAAAACCCCACCTGTAAACAGTTCTATGGATACTACTCAAGCAGTAGCAGACCAGCAGCATGCGTAGCCTAGGCTATTCAGTCCCGGCTGCCTCTAACGGATTTTCTGACCCTGAACAATTCTTTTCTGACCCTCCACATGACAAATCTAATCCAGTAGTTTCAACTTTTAAATCTTTAAAGCGTTGGTATACAAATGCAGATTCTTTGTCCAATAAATTAGATGAGCTTAAAACCAGAATCTCAGTTGACAAACCTGACATTGTGGCTCTTGCAGAGATCAACCCGAAATTTGGTGAATCCAATGTAGAATTTAGTATTCAAGGATATAACACTTTTTGTAATAATTTTCAACCTCACAAACGAGGAGTTTGTATTTTTGTTAACTCAAGTCTTCGTGCTTACAAGTGTGCTCAGTGGTATATTCCGAGTCAATTTGGTGTCGTATCCCCTTATCCGGTAATGACTGCTTACTCTTGGGTGTAATTTATCATTCCCCTAACAGTGACTCACTAAACTTTGACCACTTGTGCTCCTTGTTAACATAAGCTGTTGA
This sequence comes from Dysidea avara, assembly GCF_963678975.1. NCBI lineage: Eukaryota > Metazoa > Porifera > Demospongiae > Dictyoceratida > Dysideidae > Dysidea > Dysidea avara. The sequence continues at coordinate 37,778,553 of NC_089274.1, forward strand.
TACTGGTGTGTCTCATCTACTTGTTGTCGGTGATTTTAACATGCCCTACATAAACTGGACATCTCTAACTGTCACACCTGCTAATACTTACAATGAGGCCTTTCTAAGCCTATTGGATGACCTATATCTTATCCAACATGTCACATTTCTCACTAGATTTAGAAGCAACCAAGTGCCTTCCTTGCTGGACCTTATAATAACCAACGATGAAAATACAGTGTCTAGTATGACCTCTTTATCGCCACTTGGAAAAAGTGATCATATTGTTATAGAGTTTGTCTTTTTGTGTTATTGCACAGTGGAATGCCATAGTGTATCTAAATACCTATATAACCGTGGAGATTATGTATCAATGACTAGAGATTTATTGAACACCAACTGGGAAGTACTCTTTGAAGGACTCAATACTGAGAAAATGTGGCTACTTTTCCACTCTAAACTGTTATTTCTTATTGACAAATATGTTCCTACTCAAACGTTTGAATCTAATTCTAAACCTAAGTGGCTAAATTCTTCTACTCTTAAAGCAATTTAACAGAAACATAAAGCATGGAACACCTATAAAGCCACTCACCATCATGTCGATTATCTTTCCTACACCACAAAGAGAAACATTGCCACTGCTACTGTTAAAAGGGCTAAATCCAATTTTGAACTTAAGCTTGTTGATAGTGTCAAAGAAAATCCATCTGTATTCTGGAAATATGTTAGAGAGAATGCAAAAGTGCGCTGTGATATCATGTCCTTAAGGAAAGGGGATGGATCATTCACCTGTTCTGATCGTGAAACAGCTCAATGTTTAAATGATTTTTTCTCTAGTGTATTTACTATTGAGCCAGAAGCAGATCTGCCATCTTTACCAGATAAATCTATGGGCCACCACTTAGGCAATATTACCATCACACACTGTGATATATTAACTGAACTCAACCGGCTTAAGCCAAATAAATCTTGTGGCCCAAACAACTGTTACCCACGTGTGTTGAAAGAAATCAAAGATGGACTTATTTTACCCCTCTATCTCCTATTTAATAAATCGTTACAGGAGTCCTCTTTGCCTTCATGCTGGAAACTAGCATCAGTCACTGCCATTTATAAGAAAGGTGATACAAATCTTCCTAGCAATTATCGCCCAATCAGCCTTACTTCAATATTTTGCAGAATGGTTGAGTCAATTATTAAAAATAGGATAATGTCTTACTTCCAAGCAAATGACTTTTTTTGCAATGAGCAACATGGGTTTCATAGCAGGAGATCTTGTGAGACGCAGCTATTGACTGTTATGGAACACTGGACTAGGTGTATCGATGATGGAACTAGTGTTGATGTTGTGTACCTAGATTTCCAAAAAGCGTTTGATAAGGTTCCCCACAGACGTTTGCTGACTAAGTAGAAGCATATGGTGTTAATGGCTCGGTACTTCATTGGATTAAAGCTTTTTTATCAAACAGGAAGCAACGAGTAGTTGTTCGTGGAGCACTCTCTGAGTGGTCTACTGTCACTAGTGTTGTCCCGCAGGGTAGTGTGCTCGGTCCCATCTTATTTATTATATATGTCAACGACCTACCTGACTGTATACAGAGCTATTTGGGTATCTTTGCTGACGACACATAACTTTATCACCCCATCTGCTCATCTGAAGATTCCTCCATTCTGCAAGAAGACATTGATTCCGCTTTGCAATGGTGTGACACATGGCTATCCTTCCTTAACCTTCCTAAATGTCACTACAGCACAATTGGACATTCTTCACCAAACACAGAGTATTATTTCCCATCCGAAAATGAAGCAAATATGATCTCCATGGTTGTGGAGGAAAAAGATCTGGGTGTAGTATTTGATAAAGATTTGAAGTTTACATCTCATGTTAATCAAATTGTAATGAAAGCTAACAGGGTATTGGGAATTATTAAACGTACCTTTGCCTCCAGGGATGCCAACACAATAAGATTATTATACGTTACTCTTGTTCGCCCAATTTTGGACTATGCGTCAACTGTCTGGAACCCTCATCTTATGAAAAACATCCGTAAATTAGAAGCAGTTCAAAGAAGAGCCACAAAACTTATACCCTCCTTCTATAATCTGACATACTCTGAAAGACTCCAAAAACTTAATCTACCCAGCTTACTTTACCGTCGAACCAGAATGGATCTGATTATGACTTACAAAATCCTGAACAATTTAGTATCTGTGGACAAAGACTATTTTTTTACTGTTAATACCAACCCTACCCAATCAAATGGACTCAAACTTTACAAAAATCGCTTCAACACTGCTATTAGAGGTCATAGTTTTTCACAGAGAATCGTCAATGATTGGAACACCTTACCCCACGAAATTGTATCTGCATCTAATGTACTGATCTTTAAGACTAAAGTAGATGTATTTTTCTATGACCGCCGGTTTGATTTTATTTAGATGTATTTGAGATTAGTTTCTATAAGACTTTGTCTTCCTTGTACCAATTAACAAATAACAATAATTATACAACCAAGTACTAAGAATAATACGAAACGCAGTTAAAATTACGTCATTAATAATGAATGAAATAAATAAATAAATAATTAATAAATAAATAATAAATAATGTTTGAGGAAACTACAAGGCCTAAGGCTTCGCATTCACCGGGAATAGAATCCATGTTGTATGAAGAGATACGTATAATGGGTGAATGTTTCCGTGGAGGTGATAGAAACGTACGACAATTCTATTTAATGCCGATCAAAACAGCACGTGATATACCCACTACTAATCGAGCAGATTCAAATGGCTATTTAGACGAGCGAACTACTGTTCAATTGTGCTTGAAAGTGTTGCTAGCTGGCACACTAAGTCTCAAGTCGCCATGCCAGCTGCCAGTGGATGTGCTCCGAGTATCTATGGCTGCAGGACACCTGATGAATAGGTTTGACACGCCAGCTACACAAGGACAGGTATGTTTGTTTGTATTGTAATGTACATATGTCTTGTATTTTACTATATTTTTCTGGCTTGCTAGGCTATGGTTGGTTTGGTTGTCTGTTTGTTTTGTAAGAGCGTGGTATATTTTAAATGTTTTCTTGTATTATTGTACATTTTGCCTTTACCTAGCTTACTAGGCTCTGGCTGGCTTGGCTGTCTTCCTTTATCTGGTTCACCTGGCTTGTATACTCCTACAGTATTGTGCATCTCCTGTACGTTTTGTATGCATATACTGTGTACACATCACTGTGCCATTACCACACCAATGATGTACTAGCACTTTAGCTACTGGTGGCCTTTATTTACGATGCCATTATATCTGTCACTACTGTGACATATTGAGTTGATTTGGGGATTGTGCCTTCACCACCTAATAGCCTCACCAGGGGGCTGTCACGTTGGTATATGTACTTGGTTGTATGTGACGCGGTCCTAGTAATAAATAATAATAATAGACAGATTTAACAAGAAAGCTTGGCATAAATTATCTTACATCATTTTTTTGTGTAACATAATCTGGATTTGTGTAGGGTAAAAAGATTAGGAAAATTAATGTAGGGCAAACGTTTTCAAAGTGTTTCTGAGCACTGTAATACAGCATCAAGTAATCACTATCCGAAATACAAACCTTGTAGTCATACTTTATCAATACTCGGGATTCGCTGAAAAAGAATAATAGGGTGACTTTTCTGTACAGGTGGTTTATGAATGGAAAATTTAAATTACCTCCTAAAATCTTGCTTTAACATCTGAAAGGTAACTTATTTTACCATGCCTAAGTTGATTAATGGTTTTAGTCCTCAAACCACCCGTTTTTATTGTTGCTTGGTTGATAAATTCCAGTTAACATCACATTTCTTTTGCCCTACAAAAATGGCTGGTAATTGTGTAAGCGGTACATTTTATGACCACACTTCTTTGTTAAACACGTCTATACATTTTATATACTGTAGCATACTATTAGATTACTAGTATATTAAAGATGATTAATTTAAAAGTAAAGTAGGGATCCAAGCGATAAAACATAGTGAAACAAGAGATGAATGATGGTATTATAGCATAGCTCAGTGGAAAATCCCTACATTGGTATATTATAACAACCATTCTGTTCAATGCCAAAGTAGGAGTTTTCCCACTAAGCTACGTATGCTGTAATACTTCTTGTTTCACTACTTTTTATTGCTTGAATCCCTACTTCATTTATAAATTAATAATTTTTAATATACTAGTTGTTTGGTTTTTTGTTATAGCATACAGCTATACATGTGTAACTGTTCTATTACGGTTACTGCTGCATTAGAGTATCTTGGGGTGTGTCACCATTTCATATTTTCGTTGTGCTAGCATTATGAACAGTTAGGCCAATAATAATAGGGCATGTCATCATGATAGATGTTAAGAGATGTGGTCTTGGTGCTTGATCATTATTAATCAAAAAAGGTTGCGTTTAACTAATTAATAGGCATAGCATTGAACCTATCGTGAAGTTGCCATGCGTAAGTTTGCGTCATCTAAATCTGCTGCTCAAGGAAAGTATTGATAGGGAAATTAACACCTCGATATGGTTTCATTGCAACAAGAAGATGATGAGCCTGATTGAAGATAACGAAAGAGGGCACAAATTCGTCGGAACCCCCAAAAATGTTAGACGGACCAATATTACTCTGTAAAGGTAATCTAATCCAAAACAGCCAAGCTGTAAAAAAAGTGCGACCCTCAAAAAGGCTATGGTGAAAAAAGATGTGAAATCCAAGGTGGCAGCCAAGAAATGGCTGTGATGGTAGGTTAATGGCAAAAATTTTAATAATGACAATTCTGGTGAATTTTTAGATATCACTTCTTTTTGTATAGCCCAAAGCCAGCCGGCTCTTTAAACCTATCTTTACTTCTTTACCACAGGAAGAAAAAGATTTAATTATAATCATAATCAAGATTTAAAACAGATTTTTAATACTTTAACTATTTTTGATTTTATCAGTAATTATACAAATTATATATATCATACAGTACGATAGTACTGTATATTAGGGACATCGAAGGTGTGGGGGCGATCCATGATATAATATAAGCCAAAAACCTGCCACGATTTTTCCTCACAACGACATGACAGTATTGGCTGGGTAAAACCAAGCCCAAAAGTGTCTTCAGATCGACCCGAAACGTTTCCATCAAGTTGCTACAGAATTTTTTTTTTAATTTAGTCAATGGAATTTTCTACTGCCTGCCTACCTGCCTGACGCCTTCAGTCAAGCGTAGCGGAAAACTGGCTACAGCTACAGCCCTAATTCTTTCGCAGAAACGTTTCTAGATCACTTAAGAAAAAACCTTTGGTATATTGATAAACATACAATGCTTGCGCTATTGTCTTACCTTTTATCCTTCTTTACCATGGCCATCAGTCAAGGTTCTACCGCTGAGTGTTAATAGACTATACAGTACGGCTTCCATACCAGTGTCTATTGCATCAAACTATTCGAATACTCGTGGTCGCCGGTTGTACCAAAAACAGACGTGTACGTCAGACTCGCTGTTGATATCGATCAGAGAGAGCAACTCACGGCAAACTATATAGCAATGTGTAAGTCAATAAATATAGTTTAATTAGTAACAATGTTAAACTGAGTCGGATCATCCAGGTCCTGCTTTACAGATTATTCGGGTCTGACCCTATGTGCTAAATTAAATGTGGATGTGTTACCACACGTCATAGCGTAGCTCTGCTTCTTTCGTGAGCCATGCCCACTTACGTAAATTACAGTCTGTAGACATATGGTAGTCACGTCCATTCATCAGTGTGTAGGTATGCACGAATCCACGCCCACTTACGTAAATTACTGTCTGTAGACATATGGTAGCCACGCCCATGTAGATATGCACAAATCTACGTCCATTATTTTCTGCAGGCTTATGTAGAGCACGCCCACTGATCAGTTGTTATTGTATGAGTCATAATCTAGTGTAATAGTGCTGTGAGTAACTCAGCAGATATTTAGTGGTCATGAGCTTGTAAAAAAAACTTCGCAAACAAGTAGCTATAAGAAAAATTTGGAATTATAAATTAGATTAGGGACAATGTATAATGCTGCAATAAAAAGTACTGAAACAAGCTGGATCGGAGTAGTATGTAATATCCAAATACTGTAAAACAATAAGAAAGTGAATATCCCTACTGTGCATTGAGTGTAGCACAGTAGGGATATTCACTTCTTATTGTTTTACAGTATTTAGACATTACATACTACTCTGATCCAGCTTGTTTCAGTACTTTTTATTGCAGCATTATACATTGTCCCTAATCTAATTTAAAATTCCCAATTTTTTCTTATACTTGTATATATCAAGACACACGGTAGTGTGTCGTGCGGCCCAAGAAGCCGGCGCGCCACACCGTGAGTATATTGACAGGAAGAACGAAAACGTCATTTTCACACCTTTGTATCTCGGTGATCACTTATCTGATTGGAACCAAATTTGCTACACAGTTGCCCGCCAGCCAAGGGAGTCTACATTCCAAATTTGAAGGAAATCGCTCCAGCCATTTCCGAGATACGAGCTGCCAAAGTTCCGTTTTTTTTTCTTCGTTTTTTCTTCTTCTTCGTCTTTTCGCACACTTGCAAAAATTACTGTAACAAGCAAACGCGTACTCCGATCGCCTTGAAATTTGGCACACAGAAAGGGAGTCCAAAGGCGAATCCTAGCATCAAATTTGGTACAAATCCGATGAATGGTTCAGGAGTTATGACCGATTATTCGCGTAAAACAAGATCGATTTGTTGTCACGCCTACAGGGTAAACCGCTTTATGGAATGAGTTGAAAATTGCTATGTAGATGGAGTAACCATCGTAGGAGTGCCTTTTGGTGGTTTGAAAGGAATCGAGATAAAGACCACGGAGATATGACACAAAACCCAACCTGTGTCACAATTACGCGATCGATTTTTATGAATAAAAAAGTATTAGTTTTCACGCCTACTAGGCAAACCGCTTAGAGCAATGAGCTGAAAATCGGTGTATAGCTGGAATAATCTTCATTGAAAGTCCTTGCAGTAGTACAGAAGAATCGGATTACAAACCACTGAGTTATGATTCGAAAGCCAACTCCGTGTAGCAAATGCGAGATCGAGATACTCTAATAGAACAGTCACCCTAATAGAACATTCGGATAATTTATTTATTCCATTATAGAATTTTATTACATCACAAGTTATTCTGTAGGGAGTTCAGCTGCAAACAGTTAATCTTATAGACAGTTCAGCAAGAAGACAGTCACCATGTGGAGAGTTAAGCAAATATATCACTATACAGATTCAGAACATTACAAGTCATACTGAAGAAAGTTCAGCTATAAACAAGTCATGCACTGTGTAGAGAATTCAGCTACAATTAAGTCACTCTCTAGAGAATTCAGTTACACAGAATTCAGCTACACACAAGTCACTGTGGAGAGAGTTCAGCTACAAACAAATTACTCTTTAGAGTGATCAGCTATAAACAAAACACTTTGCAGGGTGCTCAGCTGCAACAAATCAACCTTTAGAGCGATCAGCAATGAACAAATCAACACAAATCTACCTGTAGAGAGATAAGCTAGAAACAAATCACCCTGTAGAGAGTTCAGCTACAAAAAATCACCCTGTAGAGACATCAGCTAGAAACTAGACACAATGTAAGGAGTTCAGCTACAAGCAATCACCCTGTAGAGAGTTCAGCTAAAACAAATCAACCTGCAGAGAAATCAGCTACAGACAAATCACCTTATAGAGAGTTCCGCTACAAACAGATTACATGTAGAGAGATCGGCTACAAACAAATCAACCTGCAGAGAGATCAGCTACACACAAATCAACTTGTAGAGAGATCAGCTACAAACAAATCACCCTGTAGGGAGATCAGCTAGAAACTACACACAATGTAAGGAGTTCAGCTAAAAACAAATCACCCTGAAGAGAGGTCAGCTACAAAAAATCACCTTGTAGAGATATCAGCTAGAAACAAATCACCCTGAAGAGAGGTCAGCTATAAAATAAAACCTTGTAGAGAAATCAACTACAAAAAAAACATTTTGCAGAGAGTTCAGCTACAAACAAATCAACCTGTAGAGAGATCAGCTACAAATAAGATTGGCTACAAACAAATCAACCTGCAGAGAGATCAGCTACACACAATTCAACTTGTAGAGAGATCAGCTACAAACAAATCACCCTGTAGAGAGACCAGCTAGAAACTAGACACAATGTAAGGAGTTCAGCTACAAGCAAATCACCGTGTAGAGAGTTCAGCTACAAACAAACCAACCTGTAGAGCGATCAGCTAGAAACAAATCACCCTGAAGAGAGGTCAGCTACAAAAAATCACCCTGTAGAGATATCAGCTAGAAACAAATCACACTGAAGAGAGGTCAGCTACAAAAAATCACCTTGTAGAGAGATCAACTACAAACAATACATTTTGCAGAGAGTTCAGCTACAAACAAATCAACCTTTAGAGCGATCAGCAACAAACAAATCAACCTGTAGAGAAACAAATCAACCTGCAGAGTTATCAGCTACAAACTAATCAGCTTGTAGAGAGATCAGTTACACACAAATCAACCTGTACAGAGATAAGCTAAAAACAAATCAGAGTTCAGCTAAAACAAATCAATCTGCAGAGAGATTAGCTACATACAAATCATCTTATAGATAGTTCAGCTACAAACAAATTACCTTGTAGGGAGATCGGCTACAAACAAATCACCCTGCAGAGAGAACAGCTACACACAAATCAACTTGTATAGAGATCAGCTACAAACAAATCACCCTGTAGAGAGATCAGCTAGAAACTACACACAATGTAAGGAGTTCAGCTACAAACAAATCACCCTGTAGAGAGATCAGCTACAAACTAGACACAAAGTAAGGAGTTCAGCTACAAGCAAGTTACCCTGTAGAGAGTTCATCTACAAGCAAATCAACCTACAGAGCAATCAGCTAGAAACAAATCACCCTGAAGAGAGGTCAGCTACAAAACATCACCCTGTAGAGAGATCAGCTAGAAACAAATCACCCTGAAGAGAGGTCAGCTACAAAAAAAATCACCCTGTAGAGAGATCAGCTAGAAACAAATCACCCTGAAGAGAGGTCAGCTATAAACAAAACACTTTGCAGAGAATTCAGCTACAAACAAATCAGCTTGTAGAGAGATCAGTTACACACAAATCAACCTGTAGAGAGATAAACTAGAAACAAATCAACCTGTAGAGAGTTCAGCTACAAGCAAAACACCCTGTAGAGAGTTCAGCAACAAAGAAACCACCTTGTAGATAATTCAGCTGCAAACAAATCACCTTATAGAGAGTTCAGCTACAAACAAATCACTCTGTAGAGAGATCAGCTAGAAATTAGGCACAATGTAAGGAGTTCAGCTACAAGCAAATCACCCTTTAGTGAGTTCAGCTACAAACAAATCAACCTGCAGTGAGATCACCTACAAAAAAGCACCTTGTACAGAGTTCAGCTACAAACAAATTACCCTGTAGAGAGATCGGCTACAAACAAATCAACCTGTAGAATGATCAGCTACAGACAAATCAACTTGTAGAGAGATCAGCTACAAACAAATCACCCTGTAGAGAGATCAGCTAGAAACTAGACACAATGTAAGGAGTTCAGCTACAAAGAAACCATCATGTAGACAGTTCAGCTGCAAACAAATCACCCTGCAGAGAGTTCAGCTACAAAAAAATCACCCTGTAGAGAGTTCAGCTAGACGAAGTCACCTTATAGAGAGTTCAGCTACAAAGATACCATCATGTAGAGAGTTCGGCTACAAAGACACCACCATGTAGAGAGTTTAGCTGCAAACAAATCACCTGTAGAGAGTTCAGCTAGAAACAAAATACCCTGTAGAGAAACCAGCTAGAAGAGGTTACCTTGTAGAGAGTTCAGCTACAAAGAAACCATCCTGTATATAGTTCAGCTACATTTCAAGTCACTCAGTAGAGAGATCAGCTGCAAAAAAATATCCTGTGGGCATAATGGGCATGTAATAAATATATGTATATAATTTGTATAATTACTAATAAAATCAAAAATAATTGAAGTACTAAAATTCTTCTTTAAGTTCTTTTCTTCTTCCTGTAGTAAAGAAAAAAACACATGGGTTAAAAAAGCCCCAAAGCCAGCCATAGGCCGGCTTTGCAGTATACAAATACAAAAAGAAGTGATATCTAATCAAAAACAGCCAAGCTGTAAAAAAAGGTGCGGCCCCAAAAAAAGGCCATGGTGAAAAAAGATGTGAAATCCAAGGTGGCGGCCAAGAAATGGCTGTGATGGTAGGTTAATGGTTACATTTTAATAACAACAATTCAGGTGAATTTGGTGCCAAGGCCAAGCGGCACAAAATTCACCTGAATTGTCGTTATTAAAATGTAACCATTAACCTACCATCACAGCCATTTCTTGGCCGCCACCTTGGATTTCACATCTTTTTTCACCATGGCCTTTTTTTGGGGCCGCACCTTTTTTTACAGCTTGGCTGTTTTTGGTTAGATATATATTAGTAGACAAAAAATTTGAATTTAAAAAAGGGAAGTAGGGATCTACGCCTCAAAAAGCACTGAAACAAGGGTAGTCTAGCTAAAATAGTGTAGCTAAAATGATAACATCAATCCATGATCAACTAATAAGACAGATGATCCCTACTGTGGTGAAGGCGCATATCATGTTGAAACTTTGCTAGGTATTTATACATTCACCACAGTAGGGATCATCTGTCTTATTAGTTGATCATGGATTGATGTTATCATTTTAGCTACACTATTTTAGCTAGACTACCCTTGTTTCAGTGCTTTTTGAGGCGTAGATCCCTACTTCCCTTTTTTAAATTCAATTTTTTTTGTCTACTAGTGTGTTAACTTTTTTAGCTCAGCTATTATAGGTGGCTAGCTATGCCTACCTATAAGTGTATGTGTATCCCTGCATCTCTCAAATTAACTTGATGATTCATATTGTTATAATTTTTCTGTTTAGAGTAAGATGATATTAGCTGTGCTACTGGATAAGCCTTGATGGATCAGAAGACTGACGAGTCGCAATTAGTTAACTGAACACTTTAGTGTTGTATTATGCATTGAACTTGTGGTCAGGAATTTGTTGCGCAGCAGTTACAAATCCCCATCTATGCCTAACCTGGGGTAGGTGGGGTGTGACTTTGACAGGTGCAAAATCAAGTGGCAACTTGACAGATAATTATACTTTAAAAAACACACTTACGTAGTTGCAGTGATGCTTAATCGAGCAACCGCATGGAATGAGCACCAACTATTCAATCCAGGGTATGGGTATTGTAACTATTTAATGCTTAGTTCTGGTGTTAAACTCAAGAAGAAAGTTCATTCAGCTTAGGAGTGGCAACTGCAACTTCAAATGCTGGTAATTCACTGAACACTCAAACAAATATTGCCAATCAGTATTGAATATATGGACGAACAAAATGATTCCTTAGGGTCGAGTACAAGCTCTCAGTACAGTAGTCCACGTAGAGTATAAGAGATATCCCTGCTTCGCGGACGCTGTTTCACTGTCAACTTCCAAATATACTTGAATGTTCGATGAACAAAGAAACTCCTTTTCCCGGAGTACTACCAGTCTGTATAAAGACTCAAATTATTCGCTGTTTCAGCAGCTTTCAAATATATTACGTTCACGTGAGAAAACATTTGGTTTCAGTACTTCCCGTTTTTTCTTGTAAAATTATTTCTGGTTACGTCAATTATCACCAATTACACAAGAAGACGGAAAGGCCAGTACTTGATGAAAGATAAAGGGAAAGAGCATAGCGCAGTCGCTGTATACCAACCAAATGGCCAAAAGGCAGATGCCACCAGTGAGTTTATTGTTGTGACGTAAAATGAAACTGCCAGAACACTTCGTTTGGCCTGTAGCCTTGCGAATGTGGTCAGGCTGGCAGGCAGGCAGGCTGGCAGGCAGACGAAAATTTATGTTTTAGCGATTTTTTTAGAAATAGATTTTCAGCACTTTTCTGGTCATTTTCTGTTATATAACACTAGAAATAAAGTTAGAAACGTGAAAACTCTTTAGTTAAAAGTTTATTTGCTGCATGAGATGTTTCTAGGATGATTTTTGAGCGATAGAAATTTGAGGCGCGCGCCAAATCCACCCGGATCCTTACTTAAACAGTACCATCGTACTGTTTGATATATATATATATATATATATATACATATATACATAATTATATTTATTACATGCCAATTATTTCCTACAGGATAACTTGACTGCAGCTGATCTCTCTGCTGGGTGACTTGAAATGTAGCTGAACTCTCTACAGGGTGGTTTGCATGTAGCTGAACTCTCTACAGGATTTTCTCTCTACAAGGTGACTTGTTTCTAGCTGAACTCTCTATAGGGTTATCTGTTTGCAGTTGAACTCTTTACAAGGTGATTTGTTTCTAGCTGATCTCTCTACAGGGTTACTTTGTCTGGCTCATCTCTCTAAATGGTGATTTGTTTTTTGTAGCTGAACTCTCTATAGGTCACTGGTTTCTAGCTGATCTCTCTACAGGGTGACTTGTTTCTAGCTGAACTATCTGCAGGGTGATTTGTTCATAGTTGAACTCTCTACAGGGTGATCCTTCTAGCTGATCACACTACAGGATGATTTGTTTGTAGCTGAACTCGCTACAGGGTGACTTGTTTCTAGCTATCTTTTTGTTTGTGGCTGAACTCTCTACAGGGTGGTTTTTATAGCTTAACTCTCTATAAAGTGACTACTGCTACTTTACAGCATGACTTGTTTCTACTCAAACTCACTACAGGTGACCTGTTTGTAGCTGAACTCTATATAAGGTGATCTATTTGTAGCTGAGCTCTCTACAGGGTGACTTGTTTCTAGCTGAATTCTTACAGGATGGTTTCTTTGTAGCTGAACTCTCTACAGGATGGTTTATTTATAGCTGAACTTTCTACAAGGTGACTTCTTCTAGCTGATCTCTGTAACTTATTTCTAGCTGATCTCTGTAACTTATTTCTAGCTGATCCTACAGGGTGATTTGGTTGTAGCTGAACTCTCAACAGGGTGATTTGTTTGTAGTTGAACTCTCCACAAGGTGATTTGTTATCTCTACAGGGTGATTTGTCTGTAGCTGAACCAACTAGCGCGTTAAGCACGAGGGTGTCTATACTTAAACGATGGTAGTCAGTGGGCATGATTCCACGTAGGTTTGCAATGAGCAAAATATGTTTCCTGCAAGTAGGTGTGGCTTTGTGCATACCTAACACACCATAGTTTTAAAAAGCATGACACATTCCCGACATATAGTGGGCATGGTTCACGAAAGAAATTAGCCTTCACCTATCTTTTACAACAATCAATTAGTGGGCGTGGCTCCACATAAGCCAGTAGGTAGCTATGAACAAGGTTTTATGCATACCTATAGACTTCAATATCACCGATAAATGGGCGTGGCTGCACGTATGGTTGCAGGCAGTCGTCCAATAAGTGGGCGTGGCTCACAAAAGAAGCTGAGTTGCATCAGGACTTGAGTATGATGCATTTATACACTTTCGTATCATCCAACTAAACAATTTGCTTCGCACGTGATCCAATCTGGGTCAGACCCGGATAATTTTTAAAGCGGGTCTGACCTGGGTAAAATGTGACCCGGTTGACCCGACTCGATTTCAACGCTGAGCTGAACTCTCTACAGAGTGACTTGTTTAATTTATTTTAATTTAATAACAATTTTATGGTGTAAACACCAATGGTCTGTTGGCAACACATGCCAACAGCCAGAAAATATAACTACACTTCACATAATTATTTACTTAACTACTTAAATTACATACATTAGCTACAAGTGATAAAAGATTACAGGTCTCAGGACTTAAAGGCTATATTTACATACATACATACATACATACATACATACATACATACATACATACATACATACATACGTACGTACGTACATACATACATACATGCATGCATACATACATACGTACGTACGTACGTACGCACATACATACATACATACATACATACATACATACATACATACATACATACATGCATGCATGCATACATACATACATACATACGTCCATGCATACATACATACATTACATACACACATACATACATACATACATACATGCATGCATACGTACATACATACATACATTAAATACATACATGTATGCATGCATACAAACATACATACATACATTACATACATACATACATACATACATACATACATACATACATACATACATACATACATACATACATACATACATACATACATACATACATACATACATACATACATACATACATACATACATGCATACATACATACATACATACATACATACATGCATGCATACGTACATACATACATACATTAAATACATACATGTATGCATGCATACAAACATACATACATACATTACATACATACATACATACATACATACATACATACATACATACATACATACATACATACATACATACATACATACATACATACATACATACATACATACATACATACATGCATGCATACATACATACATACATACATACATACATGCATACATGCATACATACATACATACATACATACATACATACATACATACATACATACATACATACATACATACATACATACATGCATACATGCATACATGCATACATGCATACATACATACATACATACATACATACATACATACATACATACATACATTGGTTACAAGAGATGCAAGTTAGAGGTGGAAGGCTTGTAATGATGGCACCTCAAGCAGGGACAAAGGTAATGTAGTGAACAGTTTATGTTATCGTTAAATTTGTTTAAAAGTGGTTCCATATTGTATTGTTTAAGCACAGGAAACGACACGACAAGTTTAGGTCAAGCACAGACATAGAGTTCCAAAGTGATGGTAATCTATGAAGGTAGGAGTGGTGAGACATGTTAAAGTGGTGAGACATGTTAAAGTGGTGAGGATGGAATAGTTTGTTACTGGATCTAGTGCTGGCAAAGCTAAATTTGATATTAGTAATATTAAACTGGTTGATTGGAGTCTTGATGGATTTGACTGCAAAAAGTATGTCCTGGAGTTTGAACAAGTACATCAATGGGAAAAGCCTTAATTTAGCCAGTCGAGATTCAGAATAATTATTGAGTATGTACTTGGTGGCACGACAATGAATTTTTTCAAGATTTAGTATATCTTTCATCAAATGTGGGTGCCACAACTGAGCTCAATAAAGAAGATGTGACCTTACCAATGAAATATACAAACATACAGCATATTAGCTCTAAGACCTTGTAAGCACGGGCAATGATGAATTTATAGTGTTTATCCCAACTTAAAATTTTCTGACAATACAAGTCCAAGATCTCTATGAGAATCTAGGTGAGGTATAGGCATATCAGACATGTAGGTTGTGTTTAAGACATGCTTGAATGATATATGTATAAATTTTCTCAGATTGAAGTCCAAGTCTGAGTCATTCGATCAAGTAAACAAAGCAGTGAAGTACTCCTGGAGAGAATTATGGTCAGGGAGAGAAGCAATGATTATGAAGAAAGCATTTTGTGTCATCAGCAGTGTTGGGGGTAACGCGTTTCATAATAATTATTACTTTTGTGGTAGCGAAGTAATGTAACGAAATATGTTAATTGTAAAAATAGTTAATATAACTCAAGTTACTTTATTTGCAAATATAATGTGTTACCTAAGTAATGAAGTTACTGTAACGAGTCTAATATTACATAAGTTACTAATCTCATTAGTAATCCACTGAGTAACGCCTAGCCACTATGAAGTAACGAAGCCTACTGAATGAAGCTTATTCACCAGCTTCTTGCTTATAACCAATATTTGCACATTTGTCCAACAACACAATCATGTCACATGATAAAGTGGTAGTTTCACATGTGACAGCTTAAGGCTGTTGACACAAAGTAATATAATATGTAATATTATTATAGTTACTTTATTACATGGGTAATATCAAGAGTAAATATGTAACTGTAACTAAATAGTTCAGTTGTAAATAATATGCAATATGTAACGAGTTACATTTAAAAAGTAACTGTCTCAACACTGGTCGTCAACAAATTTAAATAGTTAACTTATATGAATACATGATGACATACCATTGACGTAAACTAGGGGGTCAGGCAGCAAATCAGAGAGGCAGGTTGATCGAAACACTTTGGTAGTGGTTGACAAATAGTTATTAAACCAAGTCTGTAGCACATCAGTTATGCCAATTAACCACAGCTTAGTCAACAAAATACCATTGGACACAGTATCAAAAGCTTTGTTGATGTCAAGATAGATAACATCGGTTTGAAGAGGGCTATTTATGATATGATCAGTAAAAATTAAACATCTGTTGTAATGCAGAACAATTTCGGGTAAAGCCAAACTGCGATGGACTAATGGATTTCTAGCTGAACTGTCTACAGGATGATTTGTTTGCAGCTGAACTCTCTACAGGGTGGTTTCTTTGTATAGCTAAACTCTCTACAAGGTGACTTCTTCTAGCTGATCTCTTTACAGGGTGATTTGTTTCTAGCTGAACTCTCTACAGGGTGATCAGTTCACAGCTGAACCCTCTACAAGGTGGCTTCTTCTAGCTAATCTCTCTATACTGTGATTTATTTGTAACTGAACTCTCTGCAGGGTGATTTGTTTGTGGCTGAACTCTCTACAAGGTGATGTTTTCTAGCTGAGCTCTCTCTTGTTTCTAGCTGATATCTCTACAGAGTAACTTGTTGGTAAAGCTGAACTCTTTACAGGGTGGTTTTTGGTTGTTAAACTCTCTGCATGAAGACTTGTTTGTAGCCAGGGCCGCCAAGAGAACCTAAGAAAATTTAGGGGGCCCAGGGCAAATCAAGAATGTGGGGCCCTATAACTACAGTTATATGTGGCTTTGGGATCTGAGGCCCAAGGAAAATTGCCCTAGTTGCCCCCCCCCCCCCCCCCCCTTGTTGGCGGCCCTGTTTGTAGCAGAATTCTCTATAAAGTGAACTGTTTGTAGCTGAACTCTCTACAGAGTGACTTACTTGTAGCTGAACACTGTATAAAGTGACTTGTTTGTAGCTGAACTCTCTACAGGATGCATGACTTGTTGATAGCTGAACTCTCTTCAGTATGACTTGTAATAATTATTCTGAATCTCTATAGCGATATTGTAGCTGAACTCTGACTTGCTTGTAGCTGAACTGTCTACAATATTAACTGGTTGCTGCTGGACTCCCTACAGCATAACTTGCAATGTAATAGAAATCTATAAGGGAGTAAGTCGTGAACTAGCTGAATGCTCTATTGGGGTGACTGTTCTATTAGAGTATCTCGATCTTGCATTTGCTGCACGGAGTTGGCTTTGGAATTATAACTCAGTGGTTTGTAATCCGATTGTTCTGTACTACTGCAAGGACTTTCTACAATGAGTATTCCAGCTAAATCACCAATTTTCAGCTCACTGCTCTGAGCGGATTGCCTGGTAGGCGTAAAAAATATTGGTGTTTTTATTCATGAATCTCGATCATGCAATTGTTACACAACTTTGGCATGTCATATCTCCATGATCTTCATTTCGATTGTTTTCAAACCACCAAAAGGCACTCCTACAATGGTTGATCTATCCACAAAATGATTTTCAAACTCATTCCATGAAGCAGTTTACCCTGTAGGCGTGACAACAAATTGATCTTATTTTACACGAATAATTGGTCATGAATCCTGAACCGTTCAGCGGATTTGCACTAAATTTGACACTAGGATTCACCTTTGGACTCCCTTTCTGTATGCCAAATTTCAAGGTGATCAGAGTACACATTTGCATTTTATAGCAATTTTTGCAAGTGTGCGAAAAGACAAAGAAAAAAAAATGAAGAAAAAAAAAACAAAGAAAAAATGAAAGTTTGGCTGCTTGTTTCTCGGAAATGGCTGGAGCGATTTCCTTCAAATTTAGACTATGGACTCCCCTAGCTGGCAGGCAACTCTGCAACAAATTCGGTTCCAATCGGATAAGGTATCACCAAGATACAAAGGTGTGAAAATGACATTTTCTTTCTTCCTGTCAATATACCCACGGTGTGGCATGCCAGCTTCTTGGGCCACGCGCCACACTATCGTGTGTTTTGATTTTCATCGTATAAGATGTCTTTAGGATGATTTTTGAAGGCAGTATTTTAGGAGGCGTGCGTCATTTTCAGGGGGGATCCCTACTTAAATGGTACAAAGGTTACTACAGTTATAGGAAGGAAAGTCTGCAAAGGGAAATTCTAAGTAGCACACAGGTAGCATCCAAACAGACTTTACACAGAGATAATCAGTGATCAATAAGTGGATGTGGCTCACATAAATCAACAGACAGCAGCAGTTGCAACACACAGTTTCAATACGTGGGCATAGCTCCATGTATGTCTACAAACACTAACACATAATGCCAATGAGTGGGCATGGCTCCACATTAGTCTCCAATGATAGGCTGTAACAGAGATGATTGGCAAGAACTGCACACAATACAGCTTTTAAAACAGTTGGTATTGCTTTATGTTCTCACCAATAAACAAGCATCCTGCTGCAGGCTATCAGGTCAAAAAGATGCTACAGGGAAGGCAACCTTAATGAGCTTAGCAGTAAAGTATGCCAACCTAGGGGGGTATGGAGGCAGAAAATTTTTGAAAATTACCCTCTGAGAGTGATTTCAGCATGAGTTATCACAATACCTCTCTAACCCGACACTCAATGGGAGCCATAAATTTTGCTGGATTAAGGAGATTGTTGGATTATCAAGTCACCTCTGTAATCCGACATTGTACAATATCTAGAATAATGTCAGATTATGCAGTAACGTACTAGTAAAACATATCACACAATATTTTTGACATGAATTAAGTTTAGAATTTGCAAGTATTACAGATTTTTCTATTATTGTTAACCAATTAAATGTTTTGGTTACTTAAAAAATATTTTCTGTGATTGTTTTTAATGCCACTATTGTTCTGTCGGATTACAAAAGTAAATATTTCTAAGACTAGGGAATCAAATTTTGTGTCGGAATGACAGAGTACAGAGGTGTCAGATTACAGAAGTTTTTTCTATACAAAAGTGTTGGTAAATGACATTTTAGTGGGATTAGAGAGGATTCTGGATTATGCAGGTATCGGATTAGAGAGGTTCGACTGTATAACTTTTATTTAACTAATGTATTAGGGTAGCTGCTCTATTAGGGTTATCTTAATTTTGATATTTATAATAAGCTTTGACTAACAAAATCTCACTAAATACATACATGCATTCAGGAAATTTTGACACTCTGAAATTGAATTTGATGCTGATTTCAGCATGTTTATTAGAATAGCACTATTATTTAAATACTTACCTGACTCAGTGCTACATTAGATAATTGTATCTGTATCTTTATGTTTATATAGCGTATAATAATTATTGTTGATGGGCTGGTTACTTCCTGCTGAACTATCAAGACACACGGTAGTGTGTTGTGCGGCCCAAGAAGCCGGCACACCGTGAGTATAGACGGGTTGCCTTTTTAAGGCGTGGTCGTTTTACCGTAAATTTTCCACATACTTTCCGAGTTCGCTAAGTCAAAAATGTATTACGGCTATTGGAGAAAATGAACATTTCGGTTAACTTTAGCAAGCAAGAGTTAACCAGCCTTCAGAACAGAAAGTATGTTATAGAGAAAGGTTCGAGCTATAACATATCCAACGTGTAAGGTGAAGGCTGAACGAGAAGATGAATTTCTCTCAATCTTGGGTTTTTGGAAAGCGATAAAACTCACTGAAAACATTCTTTGTAAGACTTTGCTACTACTTAGAATCATAGAATGGATGATTTTAACTCATCTTGTACCTTTGAAGAACCAAAAACGTTTGTCAAACTATTTTAAAAAATGGGTTTTTTGTTGACTTCTTGACAAACATTGTAATCATGCGTAAAACGGAAAGTCGCGTTTTCTCGCGTTACACAAGGGACACGCCCTAAATAGGCAACCGGTCTATATTTACAGGAAGAAAGTAAACACGATTTTCACAACTTTGTAGCTCCGTGATTCCTTATCCGATTGAAACCAAAGTTGCTGCAGAAGTGCCGGCTAGGTAGGGGAGTCCACATTCCTAATTTGAAGAAAATCGCTCCAGCCATTTCCGAGATACGAGTGGCCAAAGTTTGGAGGTTTTTTCATTTTTTTCTTCTACTTCTTTTCGCACACTTTGCAAAATCCGCCATAAAACGCAAATGCGTGCTCCAATTGGGCTGAAAGTTGGTATACTTGAAGGGCTCATTAAGGCGAATCTCAGTACCAAGTTTGGTAGGGATCCGATGAACATTCACGGAGTTATGACCAATTATTTGCATAAAATAAGGTCAAAGGTCTGTCACGCCCACAGGGTAAACCGCTTGAAGGAATGAGCTGAAAATTGCTACGTAGATGGAGTAACTATTGTAGGAGTGCCTTTGTGTGGTTTGAAAAGAATCCAGTTAAAGGTCATCGAGATATGACACAAAACCCAACCTGTGTCACATTTACGTGATCGATTTTTATGAATAAAAAAGCTATTAGTTTTCACGTCTATCAGGCAAACCGCTTAGAGCAATGAGCTGAAAATCAGGATGTAGCTGGAATAATCATCATAGAAAGTCCTTGCAGTAGTACAGAAGAATCGGATTACAAACCACTGAGTTATGATTCGAAAGGCAACTACATGTAACATATGCGAGATCGAGATACTCTAATAGAACAGTCACCCTAATAGAGCATTCAGCTACGTTTATAACTTACTCCATTACAGAATTATATGACATTGCAAGTTATTCTGTAGGGAGTTCAGCTACAAACAGTTAATCTTATAGACAATTCAGCTACAAGGAAGTCTCCCTGTAGAGAGTTCAGCTACAAATATGTTGTTGTAGAGATTCAGAACATTATAAGTCACACTGAAGAGAATTCAGCTATAAACAAGTCACCTTGTAGAGACAACAAGTCACTCTGTGGAGAATGCAGCTACAAACAAGTCACTGCGTAAAGGGTTCAGCTACAAAATAGCTACCCAGTAGAGAGTTTATCTAGATCAGCTACAAATAAATTACTTTATGCAATGTTCAGCTACAAGTAAGTCACTCTGTAGAGACTTCAGCTACAAACAAGTCACTCTGTAGTACAAACAAGCCACCGTGTAGCTGGAGAGTTCAGCAACCAATAAAAAAACCACTCTGTAAAGAGTTCAGCTATACAAACATGTTATAACTCTATAGAGAAAGTTATAACTGTATAGAGAGATCAGCTAGAAACAATTAGTCATCCAGTAGAGAGATCAGCTACAAGATATCACCTTATAGAGAGTTTAGTTACAAAGGAACCACCATGTAGAGAGTTCAGCTGCAAACATATCACCCTGTAGAGAGTGCAGCTATGAACAGATCACCCTGTAGAGAGTTCAGCTAGAAAAAGTCATCCTGTAGAGAGATCAGCTAGAAGGATCACCTTGCAGAGAGTTCAACTACAAACAAATCACCCTGCAGATACTTCAGCTACAAACAAGTCACCCTATAGAGAGATAAGCTAGAAGAAGTTACCTTGTACAGAGCTCAGCTACAAAGAAACCATCATATAAAGAGTTCAGCTGCAAACAAATCACCCTGTAGAAAGTTCAGCTAAGAACAGATCACCCTGTAGAGAGATCAGCTAGAAGAAATCACCTTGTAGAGAGTTCAGCTGCAAACAAATGATCTGTAGATAGTTCAGCCAGAAACAAGTTCACCCTGTAGAGAGATCAGCTAGAAACAAGTCACCCCATAGGGAGAGCAGCTACAAAGAAACCATCCTGTAGAGAGTTCAATTACAAACAGATAACCCTATAGAGAGTTCAGCTACAAACAATTCACCCTGTAGAGAGAGCAGCTAGAAGATGTTACCTTGTAGATAGTTCAGCTACAATCAAATCACCCTGTAGAAAGATCAGCTAGAAGAAGTCACCTTGTAGAGAGTTCAGCTACAAACAAACCACCATGTAGAGAGTTCGGCTAGAAGAAGTTACCTTGTAGAGAGTTCAGCTACAAAGAAACCATTCTGTAAAGAGCTCAGCTGCAAACAAATCACCTGTACAGAATTCAGCTAAAAACAAATCACCCTGTAGAAAGATCAACTAGAAGGAGTCACCTTGTAGAGAGTTCAGTTACAAAGAAACCACCATGTAGAGAATTCAGCTACAAACAAACCACCATGTAGAGAGTTCAGCTAGAAGAAGTTACCTTGTAGAGAGTTCAGCTACCAAGAAACCATTCTGTAAAGAGCTCAGCTGCAAACAATTCACCTATATACAGAATTCAGCTACAAACAAATCACCCTGTAAAGAGATCAGCTAGAAGAAGTTATCTTGTAGATAGTTCAGCTACAAACAAATCACCCTGTAGAGAGATCAGCTAGAAGAAGTTACCTTGTAGAGAGTTCAGCTACAAAGAAACCATCATGTAGAGAATTCAGCTGCAAACAAATCACCTGTAGAGAGTTCAGCTACTAACAAATCTCCCGGTAGAGAGATCAGCTAGAAGAAATTTCCTTGTAGAGAGTTCAGCTACAAACAAACCACCATGTAGAGAGTTCAGCTAGAAGAAGTTACCTTGTAGAGAGTTCAGCTACAAAGAAACCATTCTGTAAAGAGCTCAGCTGCAAACAAATCACCTGTACAGAATTCAGCTACAAACAAATCACCCTGTAGAGAGATCAGCTAGAAGAAGTTATCTTGTAGATAGTTCAGCTACCAATAAATCACCCTGTAGAGAGATCAGCTAAAAGATGTTACCTTGTAGATAGTTCAGCTACAAACAAATCACCCTGTAAAAAGATCAGCTAAAAGAAGTTACCTTGTAGAGAGTTCAGCTATAAAACAAACTACCATGTAGAGAGTTCAGCTAGAAGAAGTTACCTTGTAGAGAGTTCAGCTACAAAGAAATCATTCTGTATAGAGCTCAGCTGCAAACAAATCACCTGTACAGAATTCAGCCACAAACAAATTGCCCTGTAGAAAGATCAGCTAGAAGAAGTTACCTTGTAAATAGTTCCCCTAAAAACAAATCACCCTGTAGAGAGATCAGCTAGAAGAAGTTACCTTGTAGATCGTTCAGCTACAAACAATTCACCCTGTAGAGAGAGCAGCTAGAAGATGTCACCTTGTAGAGTGTTCAGTTACAAAGAAACCACCATGGAGAGTTCTGTAATAAATGTATGTATTATATATATAATTTGTACATTTACTGATAAAATCAGAAATATTTAAAGTACATCTGCTTCATCTTTTCTTCTTCCTGTGGTAAAGAAAAAAAGATAGGTTTAAAAAGTCCCATTGGGGTATACAAATGCAAAAAGAAGTGAAATCTAATCCAAAACAGCCAAGCTGTAAAAAAAGAGTGCAGCCCTCAAAATGGCTATGGTGAAAAAAGATGTGAAATCCAAGGTGGCGGCCAAGAAATGGCTGTGATGGTAAGTTAATGGTAAAAATTTTAATAACGACAATTCAGGTGAATTTTGTGCCCAAGATGTGAAATCCAAGGTGACGGCCAAGAAATGGCTGTGATGGTAGGTTAAGGGGGCACGCTACTAATTCCTATGGCTTCACATGCAAAATCTCGGTTTTCATTGATCTGTGCTTGCTTTCCATCCCATTTTGCATCAGATGTGTTTGTGGTAATTAAAAATCACCATCTCCAGTTAGAAGTACTGACTTTATGACTCAGTTTAGTATTTTAGACCTAAAGAATGGGAATTCTACAAATTTTGGATCTAGTCTCACAGTTTTAATTCTACGCTTCTTAAACTTTGTCATCTGCTACCTAAGTATGCTTGTAACAAAAGTATGGAAGTAATTATTTGAAATATTTTATCAATTGAGCTATTGAACTCTTTAAATTTTCTATGAAAAACAGTTGTCTCCTCTTTTGAAGCCATAGTAGTCATTCCTAAAAATCTGTTTCCATACTTTTAAAGATAATGTTATTACAAGTCACTGTGAGAATTTTTGGGGAGTTTCACAATTAGCTGTAGGGGGAGAATGGATTTTAGTGTTAAAATTACAGTGTTTTGTAACCACGCCATAATTTGTACATACTTCAGAAGATTTCACTCAGATTTGCACTAAACAGAAGTTCAATGTCTCAACTACAATATGTGTTATTCATCAGGTGGAGAACAGTATCTGTGTTGGTTTTACAGCTTCATATAAAACACATAATTTTATTCATGGAAGCCATAGGACATAGTTGCTTGCCCCCTTAATGGTAAAAATTTTAATAACGACAATTCAGATGAATTTCTTGGTCTTGGCACAAAATTCACCTGAATTGTCGTTATTAAAATTTTTACCATTAACCTACCATCACAGCCATTTCTTGGCCGCCACCTTGGATTTCACATCTTTTTTCACCATAGCCTTTTTGAGGGCCGCACTCTTTTTTTACAGCTTGGCTGTTTTGGATTAGATTTTATACATACAGAGCAGTTCTGCACAGTACACATCTAAGTGCTCTCAAGTGCAACACTAGTAGCTAGACAGGATCTTAACATGCAACTCCCTTGAAATGCTTACAAACACTAAATGCTGAAAGGTTTAAACATTTAACAGATTTTGTTGTGTAGCTAACTATTTAGGCAACTAAGAAAAAGTTACTGTTACAGTACGAATATGTATTAGATAAAATTGCATACATTTGTTTGATTATAAATCTTGGAAAATCACCCATATGAGTAAATTTGACACATAAAATATTTAACAATTACTATTCGCCTCGTGCAAATTTGACTGTTGCTAGTACAATTATTCCCTAATTGCACTCAAATGTGTGTGAATACCTACTAATCACATACTGACCATCCTTCATGGTCTGTAGTACACATCTATCCAGTTTTATGTGGCCATTGACTTCTACCAAGTGTTTGCATCATTCTTCTTTAGATTACATCATTTGTTGTTGCACTTAAAAGGTTTCACATGTCAGCAATTTTGATTGGCTACTCAAAATATCTACACATGTTGCACTTGAAAGGCTTCTATTGTCAGTTCATTTGATTGGCTATTCATTGTATCACTTTCTTGTTGCACTTAAAAGGCTTCTGTGGTTCTGCTTTTTTGTTGGCTACTTTACAGTGCAATCACAGAAACAAGGCTGTGCGATTTGAAATTAATTGCACTCCTATTATTGAGACTAATGTATGGCAAACTAAACCACTATGTGATTAAGTACGTAATAACAAGAGTTCGTAATATTATAGGGGGGGAGAGTATCCTACTTCAGTATAGCCTGTATAAACGCATACTGTGAAGTTATGACACAATACCCTGAAGAATTTCAGTAAAACACTGGTTTCTCTAGGATATCACTTTAACACTTCGAGTGTTGATAATACTTCCACTGGGTTGCTTATTGAAGCCACTGTACCGCTACCTTTGTCGCTATTTGCTGAGCAAAAGCCTGACCAACTAACACATTTGAAGGTGATTATAGTGTTGCATCATAACTTCACAGTACACGTTTATACAGGCTATACTGAAGAAGGATACTCTCCCCCCATAATATTATGAACTCTTGGTAATAAGTTCTTGGTGTAAATCTACTTGTTAATGATTTTAATCAATTCTCAATTCCTTGAATTACAAGAGAGTTTTAGAAATATATATATTTTTAAAAACTGGACCCTTCACTAAACAGCAACACCCTAAATATTAAAATTTTAATTATTTTATGCATGACAATATGGGTGATTTTCCAAATTGTGGGTTTTAATTAGCATATAGGTTTGCCATTGAGGCTACAGCATTTACAGATATTAATGGCATTTGTGTAGCAATTAGAAAGATAAAACATCACTGGACGAGACTTTCATAGTATTTGACATGCATAAAGAATTGGAGAGCCCTCTTCCTCCCCTGCTAACATAAGTTGCCAATTATCGGCAGGTACCAATTATTGCCACTAGTAAACTACAAAGACTATGGAATATATGAAGTTACATAAAATAATTTTGTATTAGAAACCAGTATGCTTTTGCGTCAAACCTGAGTGTCTCTCAAATGGCTGGCCTCATATTTGTAAAACTTCTGTGAAACAGAGTTATCCAAGGACAGTATATCCCACAAAAATTTTACAATAAGGCACCAGAAGTTACTCACAAATTAGCAAAGTCTGCCAATAATTGGCCAATCACTAGGCCTGAGTCAAATATGCTCAAAATTTTTCCCAAAATGCTTGCAGGAAAATTCCCAAAATGTTCACCTATTATGTTCCCATTACGTGCTACTAGGTTAGCAACATTTCTTGCAATTATCTTTGAACATTTTAATCAGTGAATGCTCTATTAGAGTATTTTACTACAAAGTGACTGTTGTATTAGAGAGTATTGATTTGCAGTTTGCAGTTCCCACTGATTGCTCTATTAGGGAGTATCAATCTATTTTCATGAAATTAAGCTCCATAGTTAGAAATATTCCTAGCATTATGCTGGCATAGCGCTCTAGCCTATTGTGTTTGTTATTATGTGGCATATTTGACATTGGCCTATCAATCACTGAACTACAGAGTGCCAATAATACGTATCTCATGCTTTGTGATTTCACTTATAACATGATCACTCATGTGAGATAATTAAAATTTGGTGTTCTAAGAGACTAAAGACTGCTCTATTGAATAGTTCAAACCAGAAGTTCATTTGTCATATCAATAAATAATTACAATTGCTTGCTGATAATTGGTGACTTATACTATGCTATGTTTCTGTCTATTTCTACCTACACACAAGGAAAAAAGTATATGTTTATAAGGCCAGCTCTAATTTGATATGATATGTTGTGAAAGTTGTTAATATGAAGCATGGTTATATTATTTAAGTCCAGAATATAAGATTTCATATTGTTCTATGCACAACATATGAAATTACCCATTGTAGCTATATGAAAAGAAAACAAACATGTAGCTATGAATTTGCTTGCACCTATCCTGCAGGGCATCACTGTTCAACAGAAAAATAATTGTTGTGCTTATCTTAATCATGATTTACAAACAAAACAAGGACATAGTCATGGGTACTAGTAGGGAGTACCATTGCTGCAAGCATACATATTAGTGATGCCACGATATATCGTACATCACAATAATCATCATAGAGAAAATGCTATAATGTGATAGTGGCATGATCATTGGCCCCAGTCATGAGACTTATATGTTAAATAATAAACAGCTAGTGTATTAGGTCGCATGACAATTAGACTATAAAAGGCAAGAATTGTAATGGATTGTGAGTCTCCTAAAATTAAAGTGGTAGAGCTGTGAAACTGGACAGAAGATCATAACCGGTTACTGGGTAAATCATAACTGCCAGTTATCCAGTTAACTGAACTTGATGAAATTTTCTATAATTTTTATGCTGGACTTGTTTTTTAAGCTACGTGCACCTTAAAATTTATAGTTATTATACTTGTAGTGGCCAAAGCAATAGGCAACAAGTCATTATACATAAACCTGAATCCTACAACAAGTGTGATATCAATGTTGAAGAATGACAAGAGTACCCAAATACATTTCTGAGTGAAAATATTAGGGATTGGTAATCCGGTTATGAGAAAAAAAACTGATAACTGAATTTATAAAAGTAACTGGTCAATTAATTGGTTAACCAGTTAAGTATCACAGCTCTAGAAAGTGGTAGCTGATGTTACTTGTTCCTGCTAAAGAGGGTTAGCTTGGGTAGAACTGCTTTCTGATCCTGGATTGGTACAATATCATGATAAAAAAACACATTAGTGAAAAATGACTTGATATTAGCGGATATTTCTCTGGCAACATGTGGTGATGCATAAAAACAAGTATCAACTTTGTCAAATCACTGCTATAAATTGACTAAATAAAACTTGCGCTGCGAAAGCTTTAACATATTCAATTTGTTAATATATCATGACTATGATAGTACTGTATAGTAGGGACATCGAAGGTGTGGGGGCAATCCGTGATATAATATAACCCAAAAACTTGCCGCAATTTTTACTCAAAATGACATGACAGTATTGGTTGGGTAAAACCAAGCCCAAAAGTGTCTTCAGATCAACCCGAAACATTTCGTCAAGTTGTTACAGAATTTTTTTTTTAATTTAGTCAATGGAATTTTCTACTGCCTGCCTGCCTGCCTGATGCCTTCAGTCAAGTGTAGCAGAAAACTGGCTACAACTACAGCCCTAATTCTTTCACAGAAACGTTTCTAGATCGCTTAAGAAAAAACCTTTGGTATATTGATAAACATACAATGCTTGCGCTATTGTCTTACCTTTTATCCTTCTTTACTATGGCCATCAGTCAAGGTTCTACCACTGAGTGTTAATAGACTACAGTACGGCTTCCATCTACCAGTGTACATTGCATCAAACTATTTGAATACACGTGGTCGCCAGGTGCACCAAACACACGCGTACGTGACTTGCTGTTGATATCGATCAGTGAGAGCAACTCACGGCGAACTATATAGCAATGTGTAAGTCAATAAGTAATATTATAGTTTATTTAGTAACAGTGTTAAACTGAGTCGGGTCATCCAGGTCCCGTTTTACAGATTATTCGGGTCTGACCCCACTTGCTAAACTAAATGTGGATGTGTTACTACACGTCATAGCATAGCCCTGATTCTTTCGTGAGTCATGCCCACTTACATAAATTACTGTCTGTAGACATATGGTAGCCACGCCCATTCATCAGTCTGCGCCCACTGATCAGTTGTTATTGTATGAGTCATATTCTATTATAATAGTGCTGTGATTAACTCTTAAAGTATTGTGAATGTGAAAAGCAGGCTATTTAGTGGTCACGAGCTTGCAAAAAAACTTCGCAAACAAGTATAAGAAAAAATTAGGAATTTTAAATTAGAGTAGGGACAGTGTATAGTGCTGCAATAAAAAGTACTGAAACAAGCTGGATCAGAGTAGTACGTAATGTCCAAATACTGTAAAACAATAAGAAGTGAATATCCCTACTGTGCATTGAGTGTAGCACAGTAGGAATATTCATTTCTTATTGTTTTACAGTATTTGTACATTACGTACTACTCCGATCCAGCTTGTTTCAGTACTTTTTATTGCAGCGCTATACACTGTCCCTACTCCAATTTAAAATTCCTAATTTTTTCTTATACTTGTTTGCGAAGTTTTTTTGCAAGCTTGTGACCACTAAATAGCCTGCTAGTTCTAATTTAAAATTTCTATTTTTTTTATACTTGTCATGATATAAGTCCCATGATATTGTGATTATCGTGATATTAAAATTTCATATCGTGGCATCACTAATACATATGTAGCTAAACCTGGCAAGGGCATGGCCAGAGGGTTTGGACAAACCTTCTCAATTTTAGTGCCAGAAATGCAAGTTTTAAACCAGACATATGCCCCACAGCCAGCTTTTGGCCAGTTGTAGGGCATGCGCCTGGTTACTGTAATTGTTTTAGAAAAAGCATGTGTGCATGCACGTGCATGTGTGTGTGTGTGTGTGTGTGTGTGTGCATGTGTGTGCGTGCGTGCGTGCACATGTGTGTGTGTGTGAGTCCGTGTCATTTCACCCATGTGAGCAAACAGTTTTGTTTCAAAAGCATCCTGCATATGTGAAATGAAGGCTTTGTAAAATTTAAGAAGCTAAGATTTATGCTGAGGCCGCTATTTCAAAATTCAAGTTAAAAGGGTTAAAGAACACATTTTGTAAACAACTTTCCTATGGGCTATATGGGCATAATACAACTGAAAAATAACATAATAGGCTTTGTGGGTACCAGAAATATATAACAACTTTCTTCAAAGAGAAATGGGGCATGTCCTGTACTTAAGCGAACAATAATGAAGGGCAGCCTTAAGGCTTTCTCTAAACATTTGCATGTTTGCATGAGAAAACACGACAGACACACTAAAAAACAGTTGGGAAGATACTTCTGTGCAAAATTTGCAGTTTAAAGTGGAGATATGAAACTTGTCCTATAGGCTTTGTTGCCTCCTGTACCTATCTTACCTTGTGGTTAAACCAATACAAATAAATTAAATAAACGTAATTACCAAATTGTAATATAATTCATGAATTACAAAATACATTAAATTACAGTATATTTACAAATATAATTATCTAATAATAACAATAGCATGAATATAAACACAAATAGTTGATTGATTACCTATATAGTTAGAATAGATCAAGACACACGGTAGTGTGTCATGCGGCCCAAGAAGCCAGCGCGTAACACCCGTGAGTATATTGACAGGAAGAAAGAAAACGCAATTTTCGCACCTCCGTAGCTCTGTGCTGCCTTAATGAAACAAGAAACTTTTTGCTGTGGACGTGCCCTCACACTTCAGCACTCCACATTCCAAATTTTAGCAAAATCGCTTAATGCGTTCCCAAGATATGCGACTTCTCGATTTCTTCATTTTTTTTCTTCTTATTTTTCTTCTTCTTGTCACACACTTACAAAAACTGCTATACAACGCGAACACCATATCCGTTTCCCTTGAAATTTGGCACACGGAAGGGGGGTATAAAGGCGCATCTCGGTACCAACATTGGTTGGAATATGATAAACAGGCAAAGAGTTATGAGCGATTATTCACAAAAAATAATGCCAATATGTTGCCATGCCTACAGGGTAAACCGCGTATGGGAAGAAGCTGAACATCGGTGGGTAAATAGGTTAACTATTGAACCTCAAACCTTTTGTGGTTTGAAAGAAATCAAGCTAAAAAACAGGAAGATACAACGAAAAAACCAACAGTGTGTAACAATTATGCAATCGAGATTAGCTAATAAAAAAAAAAACGACTGCTTGCCACGTCTACTAGATAAACCGCTT
This sequence comes from Dysidea avara, assembly GCF_963678975.1. Classification (NCBI taxonomy): domain Eukaryota; kingdom Metazoa; phylum Porifera; class Demospongiae; order Dictyoceratida; family Dysideidae; genus Dysidea; species Dysidea avara. The sequence continues at coordinate 37,809,429 of NC_089274.1, forward strand.
GGGGTAATGTTTTGAAAATCATTGTACAGATGGAGTAATCATCTTAGAAAGGCTCATCAATGGTGTAGAAGAATCAGACTTAAAGCCACGGAGTTATAACACGAAATCCAACTTGATGCAGCAAGTGCGAGATCGAGATACTCTAATAGAGCAGTCATCCTAATAGAGCAGTCACCCTGAAGAGAATTCAAGATATCAGCTAGAAACAAGAAACCTGCATAGAGATCAGCTACACACAAGTCACCCTGTAGAGAGATCAGCTAGAAGAAGTTACCTTGTAGGGAGTTCATGCAACTATGGAAAGAGATAGTTCAGCTAGAAGAAATCACCTTGCAGAGTTCAGCTACAAAGAAACCACCATGTAGAGAGTTCAGCTACAAACAAATTGCCCTGTAGAGAGATCAATAGAAGAAGTTACCTTGCAGAGAGTTCAGCTACAAAGAAACCATCATGTAGAGAGTTCAGCTACAAACAAATCTCCCTGTAGAGAGATTAGCTAGAAGAAGTTACATTGTAGAGAGTTCAGCTACAAAGAAACCATCATGTAGAGAGTTCAGCTACAAACAAATCTCCCTGTAGAGAGATCAGCTAGAAGAAATTACCTTGTAGAGAGTTCAGCTACAAAGAAACCATTCTGTAAAGAGCTCAGCTGCAAACAAATCACCTGTACAGAATTCAGCTACAAACAAATCACCCTGTAGAGAGATCAGCTAGAAGAAATTACCTTGTAGATAGTTCAGCTACAAACAAATCACCCTGTAGAAAGATCAGTTAGAAGTAGTTACCTTGTAGAGAGTTCAGCTACAAAGAAACCATCATGTAGAGAGTTCAGCTACAAACAAATCTCCCTGTAGAGAGATCAGCTAGAAGAAATTACCTTGTAGAGAGTTCAGCTACAAAGAAACCATTCTGTAAAGAGCTCAGCTGCAAACAAATCACCTGTACAGAATTCAGCTACAAACAAATCACCCTGTAGAGAGATCAGCTAGAAGAAATTACCTTGTAGATAGTTCAGCTACAAACAAATCACCCTGTAGAAAGATCAGTTAGAAGAAGTTACCTTGTAGAGAGTTCAGCTACAAAGAAACCATTTTGTAAAGAGCTCAGCTGGAAACAAATCACCTGTACAGAAGTCAGCTACGAACAAATCACCCTGTAGAGAGATCAGCTAGAAGAAGTTACCTTGTAGATAGTTCAGCTACGTACAAACAGATCTCCCTGTAGAGAATTCAGCTACAAACAAATCACCCTATAGAGAGATTAGCTAGAAGAAGTTACATTGTAGAGAGTTCAGCTACAAAGAAACCATCATGTAGAGAGTTCAGCTACAAACAAATCTCCCTGTAGAGAGATCAGCTAGAAGAAATTACCTTGTAGAGAGTTCAGCTACAAAGAAACCATTCTGTAAAGAGCTCAGCTGCAAACAAATCACCTGTACAGAATTCAGCTACAAAAAAATCACCCTGTAGAGAGATCAGCTAGAAGAAATTACCTTGTAGATAGTTCAGCTACAAACAAATCACCCTGTAGAAAGATCAGTTAAAAGAAGTTACCTTGTAGAGAATTCAGCTACAAAGAAACCATTTTGTAAAGAGCTCAGCTGCAAACAAATCACCTGTACAGAAGTCAGCTACGAACAAATCACCCTGTAGAGAGATCAGCTAGAAGAAATTACCTTGTAGAGAGTTCAGTTGCAAAGAAACCACCATGTAGAGCGTTCAGCTTCAGAGAAATCACCCTGTAGAAAATTCAGCCACAAACAAATTGCCCTGTAGAAAGGTCAGTTAGAAGAAGTTACCTTTTAGAGAGTTCATCTACAAAGAAACCATTCTGTAAAGAGCTCAGCTGCAAACAAATTACCTGTACAGAATTCAGCTACAAACAAACCACCCTGTAGAGAGATCAGCTAGAAGAAGTTACCTTGTAGATCGTTCAGCTACAAACAATTCACCCTGTAGAGAGAGCATGTAGAGAGAGCATCTAGAAGAAGTCACCTTGTAGAGTGTTCAGTTACAAAGAAACCACCATGGAGATTTCTGTAACCAATATATGTATTATATATATAATTTGTACATTTACTGATAAAATATTTAAAGTACATCTACTTCATCTTTTCTTCTTCCTGTGGTAAAGAAAAAAAGATAGGTTAAAAAAATCCCAAAGATAGGCCGGCTTTGGGGTATACAAATACAAAAAGAAATGAAATCTAATCCAAAACAGCCAAGCTGTAAAAAAAGTGTGCGGCCCTCAAAAAGGCTATGGTGAAAAAAGATGTGAAATCCGAGGTGGCGGCCAAGAAATGGCTGTGATGGTAGGTTAATGGTAAAAATTTTAATAATGACAATTCAGGTGAATTTTGTGCCAAGACCAAGCAGCACAAAAATTCACCTGAATTGTCGTTATTAAAATTTTTACCATTAACCTACCACCACAGCCATTTCTTGGCCGCCACCTTGGATTTCACATCTTTTTTCACCATAGCCTTTTTGAGGGCCGCACACTTTTTTTACAGCTTGGCTGTTTTGGATTAGATAGTATTAACTGCATGGGCGCCTGGTTTAGAATTAGTAAAACATCAACTTGTTTTAAAAGATTTTTTGTTGGATTATAATAAGACATCCATTCGAATTACCTTGGAATACCAAGAAGAACACCAAGAAGTATTCATGTTTCGAACTTAAGCTTTGCCATCTAAGGCATAGGCATAGCAACCAGAGAAGGGGGGGGGGGGGGGGGGCAATTTTTTGATTGTATAGTTCAAGATATTCTAATAAAGCAGTCACAGTATTCAGAGAAGCAGAGTAGCAAACTATGAAGTTGTAAATTATGTGCTTTATCAGTGATACAATCTATATTTGGTGGAGGGGGCAGCCATTCTCAACTTTTTTTTTTTTTGTTCTTCAACACTGTGCTCTACAAAACCAAGTCTAGCTATCTAAAAATATCTTGCTACACCTATGTAAGGGATTGAGGTGTGGTGGAGACTGGATGCTAGAAAGGAATAAGTTATGGATCAGTCATCCATATGCTACCAACATGAAAATTAATTAGCATTACAATAGGTGTCTAATCAGCTGTATAAACAGCAGTCTGAAAAGTTTCAGCTAGTTGCTACACAACTACGGTGGGGAAGCACCCCAAAACTAAATACCCATCCAGAAAATCCCAACTACTTCCTTATTTTTCCAGTGCAATGGCATATGATCATGAGGGGGGCAATGTTGAAATATCAATAACTGAGATCTCCAAAATATAGTAGCTAAACTAATCACTGAAATCAGTATCTAGATCTTCTACTATGGTTTCCTCATTTTAGTGGTATTGCTCTCCACATTATGTGGTTATAGGGACATCAACACAGCAGGTGCTTTCCCAGGATCCAAAATAATGTAATATAACATGCTTATCAGTATACTGCCCCACCTCCCCCTCTTGGGAAATAGGTTGTCCCACCATGGGGTATTCTGATAAACGTTCATCAAACGCTCAAAGTATTTTTAGCTGCTAAGTTTCTAAACTCCGTCAAATCCCTGTGTTGCAACTGGGTATTATGCACCCCTATCAATGTATTGTCCCACTACCCCCCCCCCCCCCCCCCTCGGGCATATATGGGGCTATAGTGGGGATTTGACACAGCCGAATGTCAAATTCCCCATAGTAGGACAAACCTATCGTGTCAAATCCCCACTGTTGGCCCCAGTTGCAACGCGGGATTTGACATAGCAAAGCAAAGTTACAACAAAAAATATTTGGGCACTTAATGAACGATCGTCAAATGCCCCATAGTGGGGCAGCAGTTTCGTGTCAATTCCCCCTGTGATAGGTGCATTATGGTTAAACTTAGGCCATACCTATTGGATTTTATGTTGCACAGGCCCGACCGACTGTCTTTTTTCATGGCCTGAAATGATAATGATAATCATGTGATATAGGATCACGTGTGCCAAGATGGTCAATCTCGTATGTGCTAGTGAAAATCATGCAGCTATTGGGATAACCAGGCTCCTCTAGGGATTAAACTCTTCAAAAGGTTGAGCTTTAATGGTAAAGATACTCCAAACGAAATAGTTCTTATATTCAAGAGGTTTGATTCATTGTACAGCAATACATTATGGTGCTGCAGAACACCCTTATATGTTTCATTAACGTTTTTTGTAGTTGTTGCTCTTTTTGTATGGTTCATAATACTTTAATTTTCTATCATGTACTAATTATTATTATCATTATCAAATCGACCTACCTACCCAAATTTTCTGAGGTTTTGCCCGCGCAACATAAGATCCAGTAGGTATGGCCTACTTATGATAATTGTTACAGCTATCCATTCAAGCATAGCCGAGCATAGCAACGATCGTGTATGATTTAATACCCCTTAGACCACAGTATCCATATACCACACTAAACCAAATACACTAAATTACCTTCGAATTCGTTATCCGTCCACCCTGAGCTTCGCGACAAGTTCTAATTTGATACCAAAACGGCAAGACCTCTTGAATATAGATTTACAAAACCCTATGTCTTGAGTCAGTTCAAGCATAGATATTAGAGCCTAATATCTATAGTTCAAGTAAGGTAAATGCGGGTATTTCCGGACAGCGTACAATTCCGGACACTTTGGTACCTTTATCAAGCTAGCCGAGTAACGAAACAACGGATTGCCTTGAAATTTCTGCTGTGAATAGCTATTCTTATAGGGATTATAAAAATCGAAAAGTGTGTTCTAGTTGATTCATTCTTGGGTGCTATACACGAAGTGTCCGGAATTGTGCGCTGTTCGGAAATACCCGAATTTACCTTACCTTTATAACAATTTTTTTAACTACTATCGTGTGACCTCATTTTCGTTGGGACAATAATCCTTGCCATAATTTAATCAAAGATACTATACTAATAACAACACTAGTAGATTTAATCATCTTATGACGCACAGTGCTGGACTATATGCATCCATTGATAATATATGATGCACCAAAGCACAGAATTGTGAATTCACCCCAAAGTGAAAAATGGACATATGAATGCTCTCAATAGTCTTATGAATTTCTGACCAGTGGTTAGATTGCTAACACTTGTGGTCCTTTCACACTTAGCTATACATTGGTATTATCAAATAAGCAATTGTATTCAATAAAGTATTCAATAGATAAATACATATTATAGTTCCTACAAATCACTATTATAAAGGAGACAACGTTCTTTTATCATTGTCCTCACTTTTTTTGCTGTTTTTATTCAAAAAAAGGAAAGCCATCAACAGAGGAAGATGGAATAGTGTAAAATAAAACAGTCTCCTCGATGTCTGGAAGTTTGGATTATGATAAAACTGCCACCCTCTATAACAAAGAAATGAGTTCACCAAAAGTGAGTCAAATGCAAACCACCAAGTTGTTAGGCCACAGTAAGGTGCCATCATACAAATAGGGATGGTGGCAAAACAATAACGTAGAGCAACTCTACGACACAGTCCAGGATTGGTCACAGCCATCATTTGGTAGCCAGCACGTGAGTAATCTCCTCGATGATTCCAGCTGAGTGAGTTGAAATGTGGAAACTGCCAGGCATACAAAATGGCTGCCATTATAAGTCCACCACTTCCAATGCTGCCCATAAAAGCAGTCCATCCCATTATCGGTGGTAGAGCACCCACCACTGACCCCACCCAAGTGTTCACTATACTGATACGTTTCATAGGAGTATACACCATGGAATATAAGAGTATGTTGCCTGCTCCAATTGCTGCCGTTAACATGTTAACTTGAATGGCTAATAGACTAACTCCTAGTAATCCAGCTACTACACCAAATGTAACTCCATGAGATGGACTATGGCGGGGAACACACACACAATAAACACAAGTAATAGATGATATGGTTACATACCTGATTAATCCTCTCACAAACACGCGATTCTTTGTTCTATTCATTTGACTATCAAAAGGGACTTCCATCCACTATCAAAGAAAACACAACATTATGCTGAGAATTATCAAGCAGGAAATAAGCCACAAATCATCACTTGTGTAACAAGAAAAAGTTATAGGAATCTTACAAACCCAGAACCATCTCTATTATACATATATATTTGCCACAAGACACTTGCACTCTCCTGGTGGTAGCCATGTTTTAGAAGGCCTCAGGTGTCTCAATCTGAGGACCTTTTGATTCGATGGGTAGTCCTATTCATTGTATTCACACAAATAATCAACACAACTAGAGATGATTAGCCCTACATTACCAAGCCATTACAATTAGTTCCCTTTGGATGACCTCAAAGAAGCATCACAATACCATCCTGGTGTCTTGGTAGTATAACCCAAAAGTGGCTTCAGTACTGCCCTAAATATAGCTACAAAAAAAAAAAATTAATTAATTAATTAAATGTAATTTTCTACTGAATGACTAACTGCCTGCCCTGATGCCTTCAGACAAGCGTAACTCATAATTAACAACTAAAGCTACAGGCTTGGTTTTCACTTCATCCAAAGACATGCCTTTTGGCATAACACAGTACATAATGCATGCATCATAGACTTACCTTTGCCTTCCTTTGTGTCCCATTTCTTTTTGCTGACAGTCCAAAGTGTCGATTCGCAGTAGCGCAATGCATGGGTTTCCATTTGTAAATGAGAATCGTCCATATTTTCTGTGGTCACTGGATTTATTGCAGAGGTAGCTTCATTTGTAACGCTATGTAATGGGCCGAAAATACGTGAAAGCAAAGTGTAATGACCTCAGTATTTGATAGTTGGGGCGCACAAACTGTCCATATTTTCGTAGTAACTGGATTGATTGCAGAGGCACTTCTTCTGCTGTTCTTAATTTGTAGTGGACTGAACAAAGCTAAAAGCAAAGCATACTGACTATTTCACTTTCGATTCCATAATTAATAGCTGGGGGTGCATGTTTAGACAAAAACATTAACCTCTGGTACCATCTTTCTTTTGATGCGGTATGTGTGGGTTTACCGGTCATAGTAATGTTACAAAAAAAAAGTAAACAACGAGTCTTAGGGATTAAATGTTTACTAGTATATCAGTAGTTACTTCCCTTGTTTCCCTAATGTTTTCTATGATCCCTAATCAAACTTAAAATTCCAAATTTTTCCTTATACTTATCTTTATAACACTAGCCCTTAAAAAAAAAAGTTGAGGAGGGACAGATTGTTTCAAATTTTAATAACTTAAGGGATTCACAAACCACACTATTTACAATATTACACACAGGACACCTTGTAACAACATCTCAACACTTGTCTGTACTTCCTGTGCTACACTGCCAAAACCAAAGCATCTTGATAGAGACAGATTAGAACTAACCTAACCACTAATAAAATAACATTTCCTTTGATGGCTTCTTCCAAATGACTTACAGGGAAATATTTTGTGGGGGTAGTTTGTGCTTGTTGTAATATTTATGGCTTGGGCCAGTCAAAAGTGCACTGATTTTTCCAGAGACAATACATCAGTACATGCACACATTCTTCTTCAGCTTGTCAGGAGATCATCATCCCTCTTGAACCACCATCTCCACCCCAACCTTTATGGCTTACCCAGCCAAGGTATGCTGAATAACCCATTTAGGAATTAAATGTCCACTAGTATATCTGCAGGTGTAGGTGACCTTACTACTTTTATAATAATCAAACTAAAAATTCACATTATTACAAGAAGGAAAATTAGGAAATTTTACTGTAAGTTGGATTAGGGATCAAAGAAAAAAAGTACTGAAATAAGGGAATACTGTAGCTAAAAAGTGGTGAAACAAGGAAGGTTGCCTATGCCTGATATTTAGTCCCTAATTCAGTCATGGGTATAGACTGAAGTTTAGGGATATCATGTCCACTAGTATATCTGTAGGTACACCTCCCTTGTTTTGCTACTATTTTTCCTTTGATTCCTAATTCAACTTAAAATCCCTAATTTTTCTTCCACTTGTTTGTTTACTTTTTAAAAAATAGAATTATGACAAATGAACCAGCGCATACCGCATTAAAAGAAAGAATGGTACCAGGAATGCCATAAAAGTAACTATGCGTCAGAACAATCAATTATGTAATGGAAAGGAAGGTGGCTATTACGCCTTGTTTTCAGTTATACTTTGCCCATTACATAGTGTTACAAATGAAGAACAGTATGAGAAATGTCTCCAGTTACTACAGAAAATACAGGTGATAAGTATAATAGCCAACACAGCAACAGGAAAGCCGTATCTCACTATCACCAAACAATACCTAGCTTCGTCAGTGAAAAGAACTGGAACACAAGGGAAGACAAAAGTAAGCATGTATTGTATGACTGCAGTTGGCTTATCCATGGTCAAGCTATGCTTGGCTGGAGGCATCAGTTAGTTCGTCAGTCAGTCAGCTATTAAATAGATTTTTTTAAATTTCATAGAAACTTTTTGGGGTTGGTCTCAAGACATTTTTGGGGCTTGGCTATGCCTAACCAACGCTGCCAAGCTGTCATGAAGGGAAACTGAGCCTAGTGATATTTTTAGGTGTAAAAGCCCATTCTTCATGATCCCTAATATACAGGACTACCGTATTGTATGATAACTAAAGAACCCATGCATACCGCATCAAAAGGAAGAATGATGCCAGGCATGCCATTAATAATTTTTTTTGTCTAAACGCACATCCCAACTATCAATCATTACCGAAAAGTGAACATTTAGTTTTCAGCTCTGCGCTAATGTGAAATAGTTAGTCAGTCAACAGAAAATTCTGCTGAATAAAAAATTTAAATTCCATAGCAACTGATCAGAAACACTTTTGGCAGCTCTGTAGACACTTTTGGGCTTGCTTGTACCTCACCAATACTGCCAAGGCGTCATGAAGGTATTGTGAGGCTGGGACATTTTTTTGCCAAACCCTTCATGATCCCAAATATACAGTATGCTGTATGATGTAGCCAACTGAAAGTTTTAATGACAAATAAGTAATGTAGAAACTCGAATAAAACACATTGCAATTAGTGTATAAATTATAGTGTACATGAAATACACTGTACAGTAGGTTTGTATCACATACCTGGTTAAAAGTGTTAGCAGATGCTGAACACAATCCAGTACCAACAGATACCCACATGAGGAGTGACACATCGATGGGTACTGGTGCCATTACAGCACCAGACAGTGTTGTCAACACTACCAGTGCTATAATAGTGAACAAATACATCATTAAAAATGGTGCAACTACACTTCCTAATGTTCATTCATAAACTGATTCTAATACACATACGTGTAAGCGCCCATAGCCAAGGGGGTTACTATTCAGTGGACTGGACTACTGGACTGGAACACTGGACTGGACTACTGGACTGACATATTTTTGATTTTTGCACATTCTATGGTTGGATTTATGGAGTCTTGCCAGTAAGTACCCTTAGGGCACCTGCATCCCACTTCTAAACGCTGAAGACGAACAATGGAATGTGCGAAAACTGTCTCTTATCTTGATAATTTCGCTACTGTTCATTATGCCACTATACAACACTTATTTCTTACCCTGGTGTGTAATGCTGCAGGCAGTGCAGGGAATTGATTGTGACAGCAATAGTTAATCAGCAATCAACTAGCCAGTAGACGGTATCCTTCGAGTTATATCCTTAGAGCAAGCTTGAGGAGCAAGCAAGCTAGTCTCGCTGCCAGATTTCTGTCTCAGTGCAGGGGCTTATCAATTAAAGATTATAAGTAGCCATACTGAAAAATCTCTAATTGGTAAGCCCCTGCAAGTCTAGAGGTCTGGCCATGCTGGCGAGACTAGCTTGCTCCTCAAGCTTGCTCTAAGGATATCTTGAAAGATATTGTCTACTGGCTAGTTGATTGCTGGTTAACTATTGCTGTCACATTCAATTACTACACACCAGGGTAAGGAATAAGTGTTGTATAGTGGCATAATAAACAGCAGCGAAAATATTAAGAGACAGTTTTCATGTATTCCACTGTTCGTCTTCAGCATTTAGAAGTGGGCTGCAGGTGCCCTAAGGGTGCTTACTAGCAAGACACCATAAATCCAACCATAGAATGCGCAAAAACCAAAAATATGTCAGTCCAGTAGTCCAGTCCAGTGTTCCAGTCCAGTAGTCCAGTCCACTGAATAGTAACCCCCCATAGCCAACCACAAGCTGGGGCATCACTTTGGGAAAATTATGTGACTCTGCATGCAGAAAATACTCTGACAGGTAAAAAAAATCTTTGACTTTAAAGATTATGATCAAGATCTCTGACAACATTGGCCTAACATTTTAGCGGGAACTGAAAAGTGGGATAGTGGGCATGTTGGCCTAGTGCAGCCTTCAGTGTTGGCTGAATTACTGTGTAAGACATAATCATACCTGTTAATTTGTGTTTGCTGAGTTTCAGGTACAAGTTAGGTAGCTTCTTCCATTCTGTTTGCTCAGGAATCCAATCCTCTGTAGTAACATCTCTCTGACTTGGCTTGGGTACAGAGGTGGTCGGCTTTAAAACAAGCTGTTCCACTGGAATAGACTGGCTGCTTAGAACATTATCCTGTTGGGAGAACAGTATATGTATTAGCTACTGAATGTGTATTAAGTTGACATACTATGGGAAACCTGTACAACAGATTTTTAGCATCAAATCACCAAGAACCAAACTCACTCTGGTTGACATTTGTACTACAAAGTGACTATTAACAGTGAAAGTAATAGTTAAGGCATTACATATTAATTCACTACAACACTGGTGAGTAGTAAGTAATAAAGTATTTGACTTGTGTACACATATATACAACAACACACAGGGCTGGTATCTTATTTACAACTCAATACAGAATATGGCATGTACATTGTACGCGTTAGTATTATATGCACTGCTTTAAATCTCAGTCCTGTACAAGTACAGTACCTGCTCCAGCTTAGTCACCAGAGGTAGAGAGTATTGCAACAGTGCCAGTGAAAACCAACAATTTGTAGCTGGTACATATGTAAGTATATTTGGCCCATGTTGTGCCGTAGTATATATAACATGCTAAAAATGGCATGTAGAGAACATTAATATTACTAGCAGATAATTATCCGATCCACACATGCACAACAAAAATCAGCAAAATACCTCTTCCATCAAGATTTACTGAGCCTGAAATATCCCATGTTACACCATTAGCATGCATGGGTTATTTATCTGACAAACAATTAGAAATCGTACTTTACCACAAAGTTTGATACAATGATTGACTACTTTGTTGGCATGCACTACTAGGATTCTTTAGATATCATCCATAAAATTAATGATGTAACAATCACCTCTAACTTGGTGATCAATACATCATTCTGTTTGGTCATTGGCTTCTATAACATTACTTTGTCTACCTACTAGTGGTGTGCGATATAGGATATCTTCCTATCACGATTATTGCACAGAACATATCACGATACGATATATATCACGATATACACCTCATCACTCAGCTAGTGTATTTACACTGAACACTTGTAGCAGTGATGTACTAGAAGTACAATACAACATGGTACATGATTAGCATACAACATTGCAAGCTCTTTTATCTACAGCGTACAATGACATCTTGGGTACATTTTTCTCTAATTATAGCTAAAATCTATACCTAGGCTTATATCACGATATAAAGATTCTATATCATATCATGATTTTAAAAAAATTATCACGATATTTCGATATATATCACATATCGCACATCACTACTACCTACACTCACAGTGCTAACATCTATGGCATACCACTGGTATCAGAAGCCCATATACACCACAAGACACCTTGTGGCACCATAGATAGTGTATTCTACGATAGGTAGAATATACTATCTGTGGTGGCATTCATGGGTTCCTGGTATTACAACATTTCATACATGTTACACTCACCGCAGGCTTGGCTAGTACTGGTGGCTTGTGGCTACTCTTCAGACCAGGGGATACAGCATACAGGCATCCTTTATGGATATGAATGGACCGATTGCCTAACCTTTGGCCTAGTCTCCACACACCAACAATAGACATCACAAAATGTCTTGGCATTGTCTTGTGACTGAATATCTCAAATCAATCTTCTTCAACAGTCTCATTTGTGCTCCTGGTAAAACACAGATGATATATTGATTATTAAGACAATATATAGTATACAAATAGGGGCCTAGACTCAGGGTTACCATACACTGATAGCCAAAGAGTGATCAGTGCAGAAGCCCTGGCAAGACTTACATTACTTAACTTACAGTACAAAATTAACTACAGTAACAAAGTTCAGGTCAAGAGGTCCAATAGATCCCACTCCGGGGAAGCTCTAGAATTGAAAACTCTGTAAGAGCAGGAGATGGCAATACGAGCAGTCTGCTCAAACAGTGACCGCACAGTTTTCTTCGACACACAACAAGCAGTAGCCAGTGTTTCTGGCATAAAGTGGCCCAGACACCCTATCTCAATAGAAAACTAATCCAGTGTGTTGAAGATCATACAATAAAGAGCCATACATCTATCTTCCTTCCGAGCTCTTGCAGCCAATAAGTGTTGCTGGGTATTAGTGGGAATGGCCAGCTCAAACAGGTACATGGAATCCTTAGAAACCAAGACCAAGTCAGGTCTGCTAAGGGAGGTAGAAAGTTTGGTGGGGATAGTGCTAGGAGGGCTGACGCTGGCAAGATAACCTGGAAGGTTAGTATAAAGTTTAAATGCTTTTGAAGCCTGTGAACGAAACCTGCAAGACTAATCATGCCTCCAAGTATACTTACCCTGAACGAGAGCAACAGAACATCCTGTAAAGATATGATTCGTGGTAAGTTGGGGAGTTATTTGAGTTAAACACACGTGCACTATTAATACATCCGCGTTCATTGTACACGTGCTTTAAATACGCCAGAATGAACAATGACAATGATACTCGCAATGAGATTTGCAAGAAACACCAAAATGCACGCACGCATTCACATTCTACAACACAAATGTCAACAAACCAATTTCTCCATTGCGCTCTATCTTTCTAACTACTCCCACAATCGAAATATCAAAGGTTTGAACTCAAACCCACAATTACTAGTGAGACATATGGGCAAAAAGAAGGGTGGTAAGAACAAGCAGAGCGTGATACCTCACAAAGAGGCTATGTTGAGGATGAACTTCTTATACCAGGTAGTTTACATTTGTAGTACTAACTAGTACAGTACTGTGACAGGCTGCTTACACTGCTGTGGACAGTGCAGAAAGTTTTTCCACATCGAGGTATTACATTAACACTATGAAAACCATAGCCAAGAAGTTAGTACTAAGAATGTAAGTGTTGATAGATTAATGAGCTAAACATTGCATGTAGTGATAGCTCGAGTGATAGCATGGTATGTACTACTCTGTGTATTACGCCACTCCAAATAAATTCTGCATGATCATAGTCTAGCGCCATCTGAAAAGTAAGGGTCTGGTGAAATACAAATCCCATATTAGTTCAAAGGAAATTCAATTAGACACTGACAATTATTCTCCAATTTGAATAAATGGAACTCAGTACTTTCCTAGTCTTGCATAGCCAGACCACTACTTTTTCTTTTGTGTGTGGGGTGGGAAAAGTCCCACCCACACACAAAAGAAAAAGTAGTGGTCTGGCTAGCGAGACTAGTGCTTTCCCCTATCAATCGGTCCCTGTCAATCAGTAACCCCATACTGAAATAAAATTATTGCATTATGTTGCCAAGGCAATTTGTGTGTGAACATTATCAGCACCTATTCATTGGCTAGCGTGGAATTTCTGTGCTAGAATTGATATGGGATATGTATTTCACCAGACCCGTACTTTTTTTGTAAAGGGGTAGGTGGCACCAGACTATCATGAACAGGCATACTGTATTTGCATGTGGGCAGAGGGTCATATTATGATTGGCAGACAACCATAGGAACTGCATAAAAGCAGATAAGATTATTGTAGGAATAACGCAAAGGTGAATTTGTGTCAACTAGCTGACACGTGAGCTGACACCCTTGTAAGATCAGCTTTATTTAAAGTAAGAAAAATATTTTGGGAGAATACATCATAATAGAATATTATAGTGGTGACAGCAAACAAATGCAGGAAACTCCATTTGGAGTGTTGTGTATCTGCATTATCATACTGGATTGTTATTACACAATCCATATATTGTATAGTTAGTACCTTCTATTTCATGTGTTTGATTGGTCTCCAGTGATCCCAGCATGAAGAGGACTGTGTGTAAACGCTGCAACACTTTGCTCATACCAGGAAAGACATCATCATCACGACTAAGAAGTGTGTAACTGTCAATGTATTTCACTTGTGCACATAACACACACAATATGATCATACACTACATCAAATGCTTTATAAAACAAAACACACGCTTTGTTTCTAATATCACAGGTCGCAGAGAGAAACACGTTGTTGTGAAGTGTTGGACTTGTGGTATGGTGAAGAGGTACAAGACAGCACCAGGGTACGCCCTCTGGTGTGACAGAAGTGAGAACATCATCCAAAAGACTGACACCATAGATCCATGATGAATGGCGCAACTACGTACATGTACCAGGGACCAGTGAACACCCTATGTATGTATGAAACCAACAACAGGAGATATTTTAGACTACAACTTGATTATGCACTAACAGTGTGTGTATGATGTGTGCATGCTGTACTATACTGTATGTACATGTGTGTAATATTTTAAATTAATTTTCAATTCATCATCACATTACTCATCACCATTACAAAAAGGTACACCATTGCTAGTACAAAATGTGCTAAGTTGTAGTTGCTATTTGAGTCATTGGTTCTTCTAGATACTTCGCTAATGCCTCGGCCTATAATGAACACAAAACAACAATAATACACTCGAAAATCACAATCACATGCGTTTAATATGGCTAGAGTTAAAGAAAGCTTGTTTAAATCTACCACATAAGAAAAACCTTAAAACATCTACTGAAAAGCTTTCATATGAAACAGTGAGTGTATATAGTAGCAAGGGTAAAACTAAAACCTCAGCAAATTAGGGAGATGTATTGGATTGAAAAAATAAACAAGACAATAAGTATTATTCACTGACTAGGGGTCAACTCGTGCTAGCAATACTACTGTTGGCCACACAGTGGGTATTTTGTACACTATAAGAAGTATTCTATAACATGGCCACAAGATGCTCCATGTTTCCAGTGAATTTGTTTTACTGACATGGGTATTCAAAACAAACACCCACTAGCGCAGCTATGACATCACTCAGTGTACACAGCTTTCATAATGTCGAACGCTACAAATTCAATACTGTTTTATTAAGCACCAAAACAAAGAAAGGCTTATTATGCATTGACTGCTTGTCTAGTTCGTTACTATTTGGTACGCAGAATCCCCAGCAGTAATGTGAACAAATGGTTTGAAAACTGACCTAAGCTGAAAGTTACCTTCCCCTTTCAAGCACAAACAAGACTACACAGTAAAACAATGTTAATTTGGATTGTAGATAATATATCAGTCTTACACAGCCAGCTTTTGATACATAGAACTATGTGACTTTAAAAATTAACACCACATGTGCACAGCACACACACACACACACACCATACCTTTCTTTTAAGTAGTCCAGCCCCAACAGATTCTTGAGCATACAAACAGAGCAATAAGTTGGCAATCTTCTTAATGGCTACCACTCCATTCTATAGACAGAACAGAATATCATAGGATACAGGGATCTACAATTTCTGGTTTGCATTTGCTACAATAAAGATGCTCTCTCTTTTGGAGGCAATAATGCACACAGAAAAATCTGTTGAGACCATAATTAAAAGTAAAAACACAGATTGACCTTGGTAACATACAGGTAAT